>NW_009607522.1:34206-41358 GCF_000690535.1 Cariama cristata | reverse complement strand
ACATCGCTCGGAGCAGAATCGCATTTATTTCTTTATGTCAAAAGATGACGATGTTTCCAGTGTTGAGCCAAATGCGACGTGACAAGGTCCCTCCGGGCGTCAGGCGCTGGCCCCCCCTCTCGGGCTGGGCTGTCCCCAGTGCGTTATCTGCCTGCCCTTTCCCAAGAGAGCAGAGATAAGGGCTAAATCATGACATCTTCCCCCTCCCCTCAAAGTCCGTCATCGTTCGTTAGGAATTTCATCTCTTCGTGCTAGAAGAGCAGACCCCAAATAGCCAGGCTTATTGCTTGTCAAAGTTGTTAAAGCGGTTTTAGCTGAAATGCGGGAATGGGATTAACTTCGGTTTGATAGCAAAGCCTTTGTTTATGAGGTGAATCCTAGTTTTTTAACCACGTGGGGAAAACGCCCGTGCCGAGGAGCTCTCAGGGGGCTCCCAGGGCCCCGTTGCAGCGGGTCCCGCCGTACCCCTGGCCGTGCAGCGCAGCAAGCGACCGGCTCCTCCGCACCCCCCCTTATCCCACAGCCTTGTTACAAGCGGATGAACCTTCCTCTCTTTCTCCATTCGAATGCAAATGACCCCAGCACCTGCAGGTTGTTACTGTCAAGTACCCCACCACCCCCCAGTTCACAGCTTGGGCGAGGGAGGGCGGACTCTGGAGATGGGCTAGCCCGAGCCCTCGCACAGGTTTCAGAGGTGTTTCACAGGCTCAGTCGGCTCTGAGGTTCTCCTTTAATTTAAACGCTAATGATTCCATACAGGAGCTCCCTCCAAAGCATTTTTTCAAGTTTGTAACAAGGCATCCGTGAGTGTTGGTTAACGGTCTCCCCATAAGCAGGACTTGCTTTGAAAACTTTGCTGCAAGTGCGTTATGAGTGCAGAACTATCGTTTGTGTCACCGTCGTTGGACGGTTTAAAATTGAAACCGTGAGAGATACCGGTGAAGTTCTAAGTTGCTCTCAATTCTCTTTCCAGGTCATCCTCGCTTTTTCAATCAGCTGTCCACAGGGCTGGACATTATTGGCTTGGCTGGGGAGTGGCTGACATCAACTGCTAATACGAACATGTAAGCCGTGTGTGTCTTGTCGTCAGTGTCTGTGACTGGTGCTTACAGGAGCTGGCATCTATCATGGTAGACACGTAGTGTCACAGACGTGTATAATTTTCTCCTTTAAATGATGATTGCTGCGTCTTCAATAAAAGCATCTGGTATTTTTCTCAATGTGGCAGTAATATAGTGAAAATAGTTATATAAAGCTGAGCAGGTTTACATTTCTGATAAACAGAAATGCAAATATCCCAGAGCACATGGTAAGTAAACCATGATGATTCTAATAAAATAACATTAAATTATTTTTCTTCTCTTGGACCAATCTTCATCTTTTCCCAATGTTTTTTTTTTTAAAGCTTTGTCTCTAGACGGAGTAATTATGCAGCTATCCATATATTAACACTAGAGTACAAAATATGTAAAAGTTCATTGTCTTTTTTCCTGTTGACTTCAGAGGTAGCAGGCTTGGGGCGCCACCTTCTCCTGTTCATGTGCTGGTAAAGAAATGATTCTGCATGGCTTCAAAATGATTAAAAATGTAACAATGAAAATTAATTTGATCGTAATGGAGGAATTACTCAGTCTAAGATTTATTAAAGTTGTATGTAAATAAATAAATGGAAGTATAAAAAAGTAAAATTTTGCATCTAGAATCTATCAATGAGGAAACTTTTCCTAATTTTTCTTTACCTCAAAATTAATGAAAGCTAGATGTAAACGTAAGGTGTGATGTTGAATTTTTGCAACAAAGAGTGCAATTAATGGAAAAAAAACCCCACTGACCCAAAAACCTTCTAGCCAGTTTTTGTTTATATATTGACTTGTATATGCTGAAAAATGTGATGGGAGTCCAAATACTTGGCAGGTAACAGACTGCTCTGTTTTAGTCCTGTATTGGATGTGTTTTAATGCTAAAGCTACCTCTGTTTTGGGTAGTTTGTTGCTAACTGGCAGAGCACTGGAAATGTGTCTGCAGATTGGAAAATGAACAATATTTTCACTGGCCTATCCATGAGTATATGGTTCATTAAGTATAGCTGATTACTAGCAGCTCTATGTAGATTACGAGCTGTGCCTGTTCTGTGACGTTAGCAATAAAGAAAAATACATAAGGTGCTGCAGCCAAAACCAGCCTGCTCTTCGTAATAATCGTCTTCTCAAGTAGTTCTCTGTGTGCCAAAAACTGGTATTAGACATTTAGATTTAAAAGCTGATTGGGAAGAAAACTCAGCAACATATATTTTAATTGTAAAATAAGTTCCTCTGTGACAAAAACATAGTTCAGAGAGTGTCACTTTTTGCAAACCCCTTTTCCTTTGACTAACTTAGTTATCCTAGTTTAGTTATCCTTTTGTAATCATTGAAATTGCATGCATCTGATAGGATAGAATTCAGCCCTGTGGCAGACTGATAGTATTATGAAAAATTGCCATCGTTATTAAAAATATTGCACTCGCTTCTGAAAGAGTAGCTTTTTTTTTTTAAAATAAGGTTGCTTTTTCCTTTGGTTTTAAAAGTAAACTGTTAATTAGTTCTGTAAAGCTAGTTTCTGATCCATTTATACTTTAAACAAGAATATATCTTGAAAATAATTATCTATTTGCTTGTATGAGGTTCAGCAAATGCAAAATAATAGATTGCTCTTTTTTTTTTTCAGCAAACCAAGGTCAACGTGATATGCTTTCAAATAACACAGTAATTACAAGTAAGGTTAAAGCAAGATGTTTGTAAAATATGATTCAGAGAACTGACAGAGAAGGTTATTAAAAATAGCCAAATCGTCTCTGTGAGCTCTGGAGAACATATTATTTGTTTTGAGCAGTGTTCCAGCACAGAAGAGCAGGTTCTGACCTTTACCTAGAAACTGTTCTAACCTATTTCAGCTACACAAGCAGGTAACACACAAGTGACAGTAAGACTGGACTATGGTAGGGAATCATTTCCATTTGCCTTTTTTTCTTTTCTACATATGAACAATACTTCAAATATTTGTGAGCAATTAAAAAATGTGTTTTCTTTCGCAAATGAGTTTTGAGTAATCCAAACATCTGTACTGTCTTAAAATTTTAAATTGTCATTAGGAAATGTTGCTTAAATGTCACTGTGAAGATAATAAATTAAACATAACAAGGTTCCCAAATTGACTTGGAAATAATATATCAATGTGCTATTCATAGCTCAGTCACTAATCCTAAGACCTTCAGGGTGGAAATTTCAGAAGTTACCGTTATTCATCCAGCTCTAGGGATCTGTAGTACAGGGCATTTGCTCGCCATGCAGCAGCCAGCTGGGGTTAGAAAGCAATAACATTATCTGGAAGTTCTCTTTGTGCCCACTGTTAGCTGAGACAAGAGAATTGTATTGGATATTTTAAGTATTATGCATATCTGCATATGAAATTGTAACATAGCAAAATTATGTAAAATGCTTTACGTTTATTCTCAGAATAATTTTTTCATACTGGCAAACAGGAGAACAGGTAGCTAGAATGATTTGGCCTGATAAAATGATTTGGCCTTTAGGTGAGTGCAGAATTAAGCCAGCACTGACCACTACTAAAATACCCATTCATTTGTTCTGTATAGTAAAGAGCTGAGACTCATGACTGTTTTAGTTAATTCACAGAAATACCTGTAAAGGTTGTAACTGTTTGAAAAATTGAATCAGCATTTTTTGTTAGGAGATTGGTTCTAAAGCTGGAGAGTCCTGTCCAAGCCAAACACTTTTTCTGTGTTTAACTGAATTTTTCAAAATCATGTAAGTTTAAAACAAATAAGTTGGAGTGAACTTTAGCAAGATGTGATTTTGAAAATCATAGCTGTCATCTAATATAGCTGCATTGGCCTTATCATTTATAATCATCTGCAGTCTTCTATTTCTTTGTCAGTCTTTGGAGACTCAGAAAATAATTACATAATAAAATAAATAAATGCTGTTTTGCTTGGATTTAAGTATATTCAAAATTCCCCTTGCAAAGACTTGGTATTTTATATACAAAAAACTTGCTTAACATTATATATATTTTTATACAAGCCTTTAAGTCTTATGGGAAGTATGTAGGGATCAGTGTGCAAGGTCTCGGGACAAAAATCAAAATGTATTTAAACTGGTGGAAAAAAAAAAATCACATTGACTTAAACATATCTTGTGTTAGGCTACAGGGATCTATATGCCACTGAGTTCCTGTTGACTCCTGTTGGTCATCCTGCCTAAATAAAGATTGCAATATAACCTAGACTTGCAGTACTTAAAAACAAAACAAAACAAAAAAATCCCCACTCTTAGCAGACATGGATTGGTTTATTAATTTTGTCTGTCTGTAAATATTGGCAGCACCCAAACTTCAGATCAGTGTTCAACTGTCTGTTTCTGACAGTTCTAATGATAGTAAGAGCAAGATAAGCAGTAGTTTGGCTTCTGAAAATAGCAATTACGACAATTAAACAAATTACAAATACTGTTTAGTCTTAAACAAATGTTTTAAAAATAGTGGTGGTGTTTCTCTGATGGACTAAGGACACATAAGGATTGAAAGAAAAATTAATATTTTAACTAAGCAGGGTAGCTGTAAAAAGACAAGCTTTTCAGACACACATTCCCTTCTTCGTATCACATGTCTCCTTAAAGTTTGCCATACCTATTCTCAAAATGTCATTTTAGTATTAGAGAGACAACATGTATGTTTTGGCAAAATTATTCAAGTGGGAGATGTCAGTCAGATCCAAAGTGTCAGAGGCTCATACTCTTATAGATTCCTTTGGAAATCACAGGTTGATTGTTTAGTTTCTCTTTGCTTCCTTTTTCCTCTCTCCTTTTTTACTTTTTTTTTTTTGTGTATGTGTCTGTGTGTACGCAGCAAGCAGAGTTTGTTTACAGCAGTAGCAATTTATCACCAACCTTGATAACCAAAAATGGTTGCATGGCTGTCACTTTCCATCCACGTATCTGTCTGTAACATCAGGGTATACCAGACTATGCAATGTTTTTTGCCCTCATTAAGTGGGTACTATGGTTGACTGCTGACTTGTTTTTAGCAATTGGAAATTAGAAAATCATCATTTATAATTACTCTTGACAGTTATTGATCGCACGGTATTGTAGAAACAAGTTGTCCTTGAAGATCATCAACAGAATAAATCCACATAATTAATTGTATTTAGACTTTGAAGCCCTAGCTCAATACTTCTAATTATGGTTGTGTTTAGCTCAGTGACATTCACTGTATTCACAAGGATTTGGCTGTATGTTATTCCATAAGTGTGGAATTGGACTTTGGGAAACAAATGTCTTACAATACAATCTTGTACAGCAGTCAGCACTGCTATGATGGTGAGTGTTAGGTTGCAAAAGAGCTAATACTGCAGTTTTTATTGACCAATATTTCCAGTATTGTCTTCCTGAGTTTTTTTGCTTGGGTAAAGGTTGCAATATCAGAACCTCAATTTATAGGAAAACTTTTAGGAATCTTAAGCATTTTCACAAAGAATCATAGAATGGGAATGTATTGTGTGTTTTTAGAATCTGTATACGATTTTCCTTGTTTGTTTGTTTGTTTGTTTTACTTTATCCATGCAGGTTTACCTATGAAATTGCCCCTGTTTTTGTCCTCATGGAACAAATAACACTTCGAAAGATGAGAGAGATTATTGGATGGTCAAATAAAGATGGTGATGGAATATTCTCACCTGGTGAGTTTTTTCTCTCTGTTTTGGTGGTTTGACTAAAACTTCAAAAGTTAAAATAAACATAAGCTGTGTCTGAATGCCCACAATATCTGCAACACAAAAC
Source organism: Cariama cristata (assembly GCF_000690535.1). Classification (NCBI taxonomy): domain Eukaryota; kingdom Metazoa; phylum Chordata; class Aves; order Cariamiformes; family Cariamidae; genus Cariama; species Cariama cristata. The sequence continues at coordinate 35,521 of NW_009607522.1, read as the reverse complement.
AGTGAGTCAGATATTTAGAAGCAGGTGAGTCAGCTATTTAGAAGCAGGGATGCTTTGTTTAAACATCCCACAAAAAAGTTTTGGGAAAAAGTTATCTTTGAGTATGGCTAGTCAACATCTTTAAACTTGACTACAAGCTCTGGTATACAGTTAGGCATTTAAACATCCTTTTTTTTGTGTTTCATTTCTGGAGGTGCTGAGCAACCACAACTCCTGCTGACCAATAGCTCTTGAGAATTGTGTACTGACCTCTTTGATGGTCAGTGAGGATTTGGGCTCGCAGTCAGAAAAAGACTGTGATTGCCTGTCGCTTCCTCGGACATAATCTGACTGGATTCGAAAGTATGATTCCAGTATGAACACCAAGACAAAGTGTCTTCCTATGAAGGTGATATAAAGGCAGTCAGCAGTGATAGAGAAGACTGGTAAACCATGTGGAGGTCCTGGGCCCCTATGTGGACAGCGTGGATGCCCAGCACAACTCCAGATTTCTGGGTTTGACGTGTGGAGATATGCAGTCCTGTTTTAGAGGATGAAGGACAATTCCACCTCCTTTGGAACAGCCCCCTTAAAATCCAGGAATGCGTACTTGCTTTGTCTCCAGTCCCATCTGCTAGAAAAATACAGATCTTTGAGTGTTCTTGATGAAGAAATATTAGAGGAAGAAGTTTTTCTAGACTTTATGGATGAGATTCATCTTGCTAAATCTTGAGGTCTGTGTCATAGAATCATAGAATCATAGAATCATTATGGTTGGAAGAGACCTCAAAGATCATCAAGTCCAACCGTACACCTGATGCCACCCTGTCCACTAAACCATGTCTTGAAGCGCCACATCTAAACGTTTTTTGAACATCTCCAGGGACGATGACTCCACCACCTCCCTAGGGAGCCTGTTCCAATGCCTAACGACTCTAACAGTGAAGAAGTTCTTTCTAATGTCCAGCCTGAACCTCCCCTGGCGCAACTTGAGACCATTTCCTCTCGTCCTATCGCTAATTACCGGGGAGAAGAGCCCAATCCCCACCTCACTACAACCTCCTTTCAGGTAGTTGTAGAGGGCGATCAGGTCTCCCCTCAGCCTCCTCTTCTCCAGACTAAACAACCCCAGCTCCCTCAGCCGCTCCTCATAAGGCTTTTTCTCCAGGCCCTTCACCAGCTTTGTTGCCCTTAAAGTCATAGAACTGAGCTAATTGTCCTGGGCTCTTTTTAGCAGTAAAGCAAGAGAAATAGATGCTTTCCCTCAAGTCACGTTCTTCAAAAGTAAATGTCAGAATAGATTAGCTGAATCATAGCCTGCAAAGTGCCTCTTTCC
>NW_009607522.1:22508-34176 GCF_000690535.1 Cariama cristata | reverse complement strand
TTCCCTTAACTGACTACAAGGAAGCTTAGAATAACTAGCTCGGCTGTAGAAATCTACCTTTAAGGCATCTACTTCTATGTCTACAGTGAGATGGGATAAATCCATCCAGTATGTGACGTTTCTTCAGTCTCAGACAGTTTGATAAGTTCCTGTTGTTCTCGCTAACAAGAAGTTGTCATGCAAAAGCAGCACAATGAAAACTGAACTTTTTAGGAATGTGTTACAAAATGTTAGCAATTGAAAGAGATGATGGATAGGAAATTCTATCAGTATGGCTTTCTAGAGGGTCTGTCCCTATGCTGTTTAGACAGATGACCATACATTTCAGAGATTTATTTTTTCACAGTTCACTGCCACTTTCACTGCATAATGCAAATGAGACTTGTATGTCTTTGGTCTAATACGTATTTTTTCTCATTATCACTATTTTATTATTCATTCATTTATTCATTCACAGGAGGAGCTATCTCCAACATGTATAGCATAATGGCTGCACGATACAAGTATTTCCCTGAAGTCAAAACCAAAGGCATGGCTGCAGTCCCTAAACTGGTTCTTTTTACCTCGGAACATGTGAGCTTAATACACTGCTAATTTATTGATGTATGTTGTGAAGATGCTTCATCATTAAAAAACCCACTCCATTAAATGTGCCTATGTTTCGCTGCAGAGTCACTACTCAATAAAGAAAGCTGGAGCTGCACTTGGATTTGGAACAGACAATGTGATTTTGATAAAATGCAATGAAAGGTAGGATGAATGCTAAGGTTTTGATATATTAAATGTGTTCACCTGTTAAATTTGTTGTATTGTGCTTAAGGACTGGTTCAGTACAGTGTGTCAAGTTGCTAATGGCCTGTTGAGAAAATCCTATTAAATTATTTCAGCTGTAGATAGTATTTACATATGCACTCTTTAATTTTCTTTGTCTTTCTGTTTCTACAATAATTACAGAGGCAAAATAATACCCGCTGATTTGGAGGCCAAAATTTTGGAAGCAAAGCAAAAGGTTTGTGTTTTTAAAAATTAGCGCTTAAATGCTTGGCTTAGTAAAATTACCTCTTCCTTTGAAGGCTGAGGGTTAACATTAAAGGAGAACATTATAATGATATGAATGTTATAATAATATTTTCAGCTGCTTAATTATACATTCATGTGTTTTTTAGGGAATTATCTATATGTCTTGCTAAGGTTTCCTTTAACTGTTTAAAAAGAAAGTATTTTTAACGCCTGAACCACATCTGTATTTTATGACTTTTAAAAATAACTTTCTGTCTGGAAATATATGGGAAAAAAGTATGAAAACATGAAACTAAACCTACTTTTATCTAAACTTTAAAGTATAGCCAAAACCATCAAAAATTCTATTGAAGTACTAAAAATTCCCATAGATTTCAAGTGTGAGGCTGCGGGGTTAGTAAATATAGCCAGTAAGTTTAATTTTTTGAGGCATTCATTGTTATTTCTTGAATCAATGCAATGAAAAATCCATGAATTTTGTATAAAACCACTAAAGTTAGAGCAATCAAGATTATTTTTTTATTTCTTAACTTCCTTGCATTTGGGCTCTCTATGAAATTGCAGTTCACATTTATTTCATCTAATTTGAAATTGTCTCACTTTGATAGTTCTGCATTTATTGCTTTTGTTTTAGATTGCTTTGTTCTGCTTTGTCCTGTTTATTAGTAGATAAAGACTAAAGGAATAACTTCAAGCCTTCAAATCACCACTTACAAATCACATTTAATTAATTTTCCTTTATACTGCTGTAGAAATCTCTACTTAACTATTGCTAGTCTTCTGCTAGAACGTTTGAATCTCCTTACTTAAAGAGATTACACAAAATAATATTCTTTACCTTCTGACTAGTTAATTTTGTGAAGTTACAGTACAATAAAACCAGAGTTTGGTCCTATTGTGTACAATTTGTTAGTTTCTACTGTTGCTTATATGTACCTTTCACACGGGAAGAAAAACATTTTTAGGCTGGAAAATGGGATAACAACATTTCTAAAATTGTTTTCACATGTATTTTTTTTCTGAAAGATGTTGGATTTTGTATTTAATATTTTTATTTTTATTGTAGGGATACATTCCTCTTTTTGTAAATGCAACTGCAGGCACAACAGTATATGGAGCCTTTGATCCAATACAAGAGATTGCAGATATATGTGAAAAATATAACCTCTGGCTCCACGTAGATGTAAGTAACTAAATGAAGTGCTATTATTCAGGCAAAAGAGGATTTTGTTTACACATATTTTGTCTTGAATTAAAATATTTATTAGTAGATCCTGAGTCAATTAAAATATGTTAGGTTTTTCCAAAACAATAAGTATTCTCTCTTTTTTTCTGTCTTTTCCAGGCTGCCTGGGGAGGTGGACTCTTAATGTCCCGAAAGCATCGTCATAAATTGAATGGAATAGAAAGGTACTAAACAGTGCTTATTTGTAATACTGTTATTAAAGTACTTTCATAAGGTACGTGATACTTCACAAATTCATGAAAAGATGAATCTGCTGCATTAAGGTGTTTAAACACTAAATTAAACAAAAGACAGACAGGAAAGGTTCACATTAGGAAGACTGAAACAGTACTACAGAAGAGAACAGTGATGTACAGCTGAGTGAAAGGTAAGTTTTCAGCAGATTTGAAGGAGGACAGGGATATTGCTTAGCAAAAAAGAAGGGACATTGTTCAATGCAAAGCCTTGAAGGGATCATAAGTCTGGGAATGGATGAAGGAGGATTTGAGGAAAAACCAAAGTGTGAGAGCTAGACAATCACTGAAATGTAGGGCTATGAGAACAGCAGTGAGAAATGAGGAATCCAGAGAAGGTGTTTGAGCATGAATACCTATGATGGGAAGTCATGACATGGTGGGAATTTGTAGAGATTCTCTCCTGAAAGATGTTTACAGTTATTTCCAGAAAATAAAGAGTATATGTTATGCCTGAAAATGTGTTCTGTAAATGAAAGTTTATAAATGTGTATATATATGCTTGCTTTTATATTGCTTATACACACACACACACACACACAAATATATGTGTATACAACAAGAGAGGAACACATGGTAGAGACTGAATTAGCAGCAATTTTTAGGGGCAAATTTCAGTACCTATAAGACTGGAAAGGACTATGATAGCACAGAGCTGGTACAGTTCTACTGTGCCAGGCAGAAGACTGAGGGAACTTACAGGGAGGCCAGAAAGAGTCACAGACACTTACCACATCGCAGGGCACAGGGGCCTATGAGTTGGTGCCAGGTGGGGAATTACATGAAAGAAGCAGGAAGCTCTTGTGGAGGCCAGAGTGAAGCCTGCAGAAAAGAGCGTGCGTGCCCCCGAGCACATAACCCAGGTTGCCAGGATGCCCACTGAGACCAGAAACCAGCCTTTATTAAATAATTAATTGAACCAAATTTAAAAAGGCAAAGCATTTGTGTTGGAAGTGATAACAGAGTGTGACCCTCCCCCCAGGCCCCACAATTCAGGCTCAGGAGGAGTCCCATATGTAGTCTTTGTCACAGTTGTTCCCATATCCAGCGATGACAAGGCTGTAGTCTGTAGAAGATGCTATGTTTATAACGCCATGGGTGTGTTTGTGTCTAGATTTCCTCTGAAATTGCTCTATCATAGAAGACTGCCTGTCTGAATAAAAATCAGAAAAGCAATGAAGAACCAGAAATGTAAGATCTTTCCCATCATTGCAGATATCAGCTTCTGGGGAAGCAAAAAAGATTTGAAACAAGCTCTACCGGTGTACTCTCAAATTAGCACCAAATTGCTTCCTTGAGTCAACGATGCTGAATGTGGGCCCTGTGTAAGGGTATAAAATGAGAACAGTGAGAAATGCTCTTTCTTAGGGAAAACAGACTTTGCTAGTGGTGGGCATCTCATACAGTAAATGAAGAACGAGTGCAAGATAAAGAACGCTCTACCGAAGGACTGGTAAGAAAACAGTGTGGACCCTTCTGTCTCAGGGACAGCTGTGTGTGTTGTGGCAGGAGCACTCTGAAGTAGCAGAATCATACCGACCTCTGCTCAGTCCAGTTTGCTGGTCACTCATATTATGGCAATGTGTCTTATGTGAGGTTAGCATTGTAAAGCAATTCCCTTAAGCTGCACAGGTTTGGTCACTGTAGTTTGACACACCTCTTTTGACTTGAGGTCAACCCAGAGGTGCTAATTAAGACCGTAATCTTATGCAAATACAGAAAGACACAGGCCACAAAGTGTTATATTATTTCTTTTCTAGTCAGCTGTACGGATCTTCAGATATGGGATGGGGCCCCCGTGTACCGTGTAATTGCCTGTCACAGGCCCCAGCTGGGGTCTATTGCTAACGCTCAGGCCTGACTTGGCCTGCCCAGAGACTTGGGCAGGTAAGGACTGGCATGCTGCCACGGTACAGAGATGGGATTGCCTCTGGTAGGATAGCCTCCGGCTGGCTGGCTGTGCGGGACAGGCAGTGACATCTTCATGTTAAAATAAACCTAATGCTCCTTGCAAATACAACTTGAAATTGTCTTTGTTTGGAACCTGAAAGTTATATAAACATGCTAAGCTGAAACCATGGTGTTCTCAAAAGGAAATGAGCTGTTACCTAAATTTCTGTTTCTTGACTACTCCATCTGAGCTATTAGCAAAGTTTTTTAAAAGATAATTGCCTCCTAAGCCTGAGCTAGATACCTGTTGGTTTGCACTACCTTAACAGGAGATTTCAGAGGGATGGTGAGCTCCCCAGGTACAGCACAGACTGCGCTGTTCTTTTGGCTGAGGAGTGCTACAGTCTAACCTGGTGCAGACAGAGGTTGGAATTGTATCTGCAATCCGTATGGAATTAGTGGTCCTAGACTGGGGTGAAGGAGTCATTGTGTTGCTCAAAACAGAGGAACTGTGGTTGTGTCTGTGTCCTCTGAGAGCAGGGTGTAGAAGAGGAGGAAATACCTTTGAATTTTGTTTCAGCCACATTGTAAGAACACATGCATAGTCTGTGAAATATGATTATACAGTTTCCTTCTCTGGAACACACAGTGAATCAAGTGGACATTTGGTAATTAATTACTTAGGGTGAAGAGGTCAATGGATGTGCAGTGTCGGCACATTTATTTTAGTGTCATCATTAAACTGTCTAAGTATGTTAAAAATGCAGAACATGTCATCTGTTTGGCTAGTAAATTAGGTGTTCTTGTGCATCCACCTGTGTTTACACATAAAAAGTTTTAAGCTTTACACACAGAACGGTAGGATTATGATGCAAAGTTTTATAGCCTTTTAATAGTCCATGGGCTTGACAAGCTAGTACGGAAAAGGCCTCTTGTGGCTCTAACTGGAAAAGCAGATAGGCACACAGAGTATCTTTTCCTTAGCTTTCTACTTTTCCAGCAGCTGTTCAGTAAAGAACTGTATTCTCCCAGAATCCATATTATTCCCTAAATTCTCTGATACCCCCCTGCCCCGATCAGTACCCTGAATTGATACAACCTATCAAACTGGTTTTGTTAGTTTTATTAGTGCCATTTCTAGAAGTGGAGTCTTCTGCGGATGAAGTTACGGTATCAGCTAATCAGCATAGTCTGACACTAATTAGCTGGTATTAGTAATAATATAAACTAATCAGAAGTCTGACATTGCAATGTTAACGCACAAAAAATACCTTTCCTGGAGAGTATAGCTGGGAAAGAAGACACTTGAGACAGTAATAATCTCCATAGTGAAATCATCATGGTCAAAACTCCATACATTTCCAGCCGAAAGTGGAAAACAAAGGTGACTGCTTCAGGTTAAGCTTTTTGTTTCAGACCTATCTGAATGTGTCATTTTTTTTACAGAGCCAACTCAGTCACGTGGAATCCACACAAGATGATGGGAGTGTTGTTACAATGTTCTGCCATTCTTGTCCGGGAGAAGGTCTGCCTTATATTTAATAATTAAGCAGTTAAAAAAAAAAAAAAAGTTAATATTAAGCCCTACTTTTTAGAGGGTAGTGCAAAATCCATTTAATTTCAAAACTTCTTTTGGAAGGAATAATTGTGTGGATCTACATTGTGTTTAGGAAGTTGTTTTGCATTTTCTGGTTTTTGGGGTTGTTTGGGTTTTTTAAAGCTGTTTTGTTAAAGCTGTAGACAATATGGGTCAGATCTTTAGCTGTTGAATCTTTCCATATTCTAATAACAACACCAGAGCCATGCTAATATACTTCATTTAAGCATCTGCCCCGTTGTTTCTATGATATATTGAATGTACTCCCTTGGTCTTAGTAATTGGTCACAGTCTAAACTGCTTAAATAAAAAGAAACTTTTTTACCTTACACAGTGGTTTAAAAGTTTCTCAATTCTGTTGAAAAGAAAACATGCTGCTTTTATTATGACCCCATATATAATTTTAGGGCCGCCTTCTAGATTCTTCACTGTCGTTGATGAAAGCAAGACCAGTGTCTTCTTTTAAGCAACATGTATTTTCCTTAGATGATAAAAAAAAAAGTCCTGTTGTCTGTGGATGGGACTACTGTCACCTACTAATTTCTGGCATGTCAATTCCTACTAGAAGAGGTTAATTGAAGAAGGGGTCCCTGTGCATAGAACTGGGATGAAGGAGTTGCGGGTTCCAGCCCTAGGTCTGCCATTGCTCTTCCAGGTGACCCATCTCTAAACTGAAGACCGCAGCATTTATTTCCCTTTATAAAGCACTTTGGCATCTATTGGAGGGAAGCATTAGCCATTGTTTAGTGGCATGCATGGTTATTGTGCTAACTGTTGCAGGATTTCAGCAAAATTTTTTGTTCTCTATATGAGAACTTCAGTAGGTGTTTATGTATTTATCAGATACACCAGTGTCTTCGAGCTTCTTCAAAGAACCACTAATAAACTCTAAAGCAGATGCAAACCGTTTTAGAAATGTCACATGTGTAAGACTTCTGTGTAACATACAGGAATTTGCTCCTCTGTGTTTCCTTCAAAGATGTTTACCAGTAATCCGTAGGTTTCTATTGGTCTGTGGACCATATTTATTGGTAAGCAAAAAATGTCTAGTTTAGGTAATTTTTACTTGTATTTATTACTAATGTTAAGTGTCATAAAGCTGGACAATATATAAAGTTGAATCCTTCAGTTACTTTTTTTTCCTTCATTTTCTATAGCTATCTGCTGCACTGAGAGACCACAGCCTTATTCTAGTGTGTAATTTAACACATTAAAAATTTAAGTCTTAAGAACATAGCCTTACAAAGAAAAGTGGACAAAGTTAGTATCAAAAGCTAAGAATCCAAATTAATCTGAGAATGTTTTTTTCAAGTGTGAGGATGTGGGTGTGTAAAACCATGTGACTACTCAGGGATTTCTAAGAGAACCAACTTAGGTTATAAAATTATTTTCGTAGCTCAGGTGTACAAAACAAGGTCAGTATTTTATAATTTGGCCCATTAAAGAACAATTCTTCTGTATGTTTTTGAAATACATTTTTTTTATATATTATTAATGCATACAGTTTCATATGCACATATGCCGTGTAAGTAATGTTTTTCATTTCAGGGTATACTTCAAGGCTGCAATCAAATGTGTGCGGGCTATCTCTTCCAGCAAGACAAACAATATGATGTATCCTATGACACTGGAGATAAAGCTATACAGTGTGGTCGACATGTAGACATTTTCAAATTTTGGTTGATGTGGAAGGCAAAGGTAAATAATAGAATTTCAGCTCAGAAATTGGAAATGTAATATGATATAATGATTAAAATTGCTAAGTTGACCTCTATATCTGGAACTTAAATTTCTCCAGAAATGAGTTAATTTGGATTTCTGTTTGGTCTTGAGACAGGTTCAGATTTCTTGGATCTGAGTTGTCTGAGGTATTGGATAGAACCTGTTTCTAGCAGATTGCTTGATTATATTACAAAAATATTAAGAAAACAAAATATTAGGAGCTATGGAAATTTTTCCTTCAGCATTAGCCACCATGAGTGATAGTACTCTTGTCCTCCTAGTAGAAATAAACAGCCTAGGTCCAGAAGTGTTCTTGTGACTTTACCTTCTGTCATTTTACTCAGTACAAAGAACTTACCCCAAATATGCAATAATTTGAGTGTACTTTTTTTTTTTAACTTCTCTATTCATGTACAAAGTGTACTTAAAAAAAAAAGACAACTTTTTTTTTCTTATTTATTATCAACATTCATCTACTTTTTCTGGGATTATGATCTTCAAAACAAATCAGATATGACAAAAGATCAGTGGCAGGCAAATGACTTCTAGCAAACATATTGCAGACTTTTTCTTACTGACTTTTTAAAATGCAAATTTCTAGCAAACTGTTCAGAGGAAATAAATTACTTCCCAACTCTTACCCTTTCAACTCGGTTCCCATTCCATGTTCCTAGTCTTTCAGCAAGAGCTGGGAAGCCAAGATTTATTATTCATGTTTTTGTAAACTGGAAAAACAAAAGCTAAAATAATCTATTAAAAATATCAAAAGCCCTTATTATCATAATAAATTCTCTTAAAACAAGACCAAACCCCAATAGTGATTACAGTTAGGCCACATTTAGCCACTTTTGTAGTGTTGATTAACTTTATTTTTAAGTTACAAGAAATACTACTGCTAAATGTTTTCTGACTGAAAACTTTTAAGAGCGAAGCCTATCTGAAAAGATAATTGCATTGGAGGAGGAAAAGTGACCATATAATTAATACTTATTTTCTTTTTAAAACAGGGTACAGTAGGATTTGAAAATCAGATCAACAAATGCCTGGAGCTGGCAGAATATCTCTACACTAAAATCAAAAACAGAGAAGAATTTGAGATGGTTTTTGAAGGGGAAGTAAGTTTTCTTTCATTTAACCTGTGGGTAGGAGCCAAATCTGTATGGAATTTCGAAAGCAGTCTTCACACTTCTGACAGTTCTTCAAGCCAGCTATGCAAAACTGCTCTTGTTTTCTAAAGAACCACATTACTATTGGCATCTGGGCAGTTTTTTGGCCAAACGCATGTGGTTTTGTACCATAAATGTCAGATTTATCTCCTCTCCTCTTCTGCAGAGGACTTAGTTTAGGGCATGAGAAGTATCTTAATACAATCTACTCATGCTGTGATTCCACATTATAACATACATAACTGAGAATCTGCTATTTTTGCTGTATGTTCTGTTGCTAGTGCCACTGCATAAGCTCTTGGTTAATAGAATAACAAATGTACTTCGTCTTTCCATTTACTAAGAAAAGGAAAATTGGGTTGCCCTTTCTGCAATCCTAGAAAACAGTTCCTCATAAGACTTCACGAAGGTGAAAAGTATTGCACTTCATTAGCACCCTAAAACATTGTAAATGGGACAATATATAGGAAACCTAAGACAGCAGATGCAACCAGCAGTACTGTAATCCATTTATTTTGTTTTAACACGCAAACTAGCAAAGTTAATACTATATTTTCTTTCATGTCTGTGTTGAAATATGCTACTGACTAGCCTTTAGTGTGTGATTGATCTGTATTGTTTTGTTTATTCATGTATGTGTTCCGTTCTTTTTGCAGCCAGAGCATACGAATGTATGTTTTTGGTATATTCCACCAAGTCTCAGGGGCATGCCAGACTGTGATGAGAGAAGAGAAAAGTTACACAGGGTATGTGTTTTTTGTTAAATGCAAAAATATAGTCTACTCTTTCAACCCAAAGTATTCTGTTTATTAAAAATAATATATCTGTGTATTGACACGTTTCAAATTCTGGGATGTCAGTTCTCCAGTTGCTTGTTATGGCCTTGATATTGGTTCACTGTTGTCTCCTATTTATACTGAAGCTGAACTCATGTTTGCCCTGTAGAACCAGATACAGAACATACTCAGTTATCTTTGTTTTGTATCATTCTGTGCTCCCAAATGTGTTACGAACCTTTAAAAAGTAGCCAGATGCAAAGATGTCCCAGTCCTGTTTGAATAGGACAGCATATCAGCGAGAGAAACGGAAGGGTAATTATTTGAAAATGCTGGGACAGGTAAAGGACATGGAAACCTGTAAGTCCTTCTCAGGTCTTTAATTTGATTTTAAATGTGCGTGGTTAGTCATGCATTAATGCATTTCAGTGAAAATGAGCACTCTGGGATAAATTTATTGTAAATAAAGAAATGATAGAGGGAAGTGAAAACAACATAGAGGCACTACCAGGAAAAGTATTGTGTTACTTAGGACTTGAGGGAAGTGAAATATAATAATTTTGTAGTCGCATTTTAGACAGACAGAAGTGGAATGAAATCCATTCAGCAGATGAACTATTTTATAGTTGCCAAAATGAATTGCAATTTTTTTTATGTTTGGGAAGGGAGAAGAATGGGCAAACTTGGGAGGTTTTGTAGGGTATTTTATGTCTGCATCACACTGGGGAAAGAGAACAGAAGACAATAGAAATTACTGGGTCAACCCAGTGACATGTTAGATAAAGAAATTGCCAGAAAAGAGAGAAAAGAGGAAGACAGGTAAGACTGGTAAGAAGGACAAAATGTTTGACTTGACGCTGTTAAAATGTTAGAGGACATTATAAAGCATCCTAGAAAACAGTAAAAGAGCCAGACATCTGACCTTGGCTGGCAGAGAGTAGAGCAGGAGAGAGAAGGTCTGAATGAAAAAACTGGGCTCAGTCAGTACCAAATATTAAGATTGTCAGAACATTATTCGTTGTAAATTAAAGTGAGGAAGTGAGATTGCAGTAAATGCACAGTACTGTAAGACTACTGGAAGGTTTCCATGGCTTATGCGAACAGAAAATATTATTTACGATAAAGATCTTGTTGAAAAATTTCCATCCTTGTCACACCCCCCGCCTCCTGAAAATGACTTTGAGAATACATAATATTCTCATGGAAAACATCCATTACCTTCAAAAAGGTGGTTCTGGAGTAGGTTTTCATAAAAAGACGGAAAACATTTCTTCATGATGAAATCTTCAGCACAAGGAAATGACATGTACATTTAATATATAAAATTACTACATAGTGAATACTCTAGAATGCTATTAGTCTGTTAATCAAAAAAGATGGATATTATTGTTGTCAACTTTCCTTTAAATAGCCAATCCTACATATTTAGTTTTTCAAGCTTTCTCTGTTATGGATCTTTTTATAAAAACTAGTGCCTTTCTGATCTGTCCATTTATTTTTTCCAGATTAGGGAATATTATGACATACAAAGAAAGGATAAAATTTTTAAATTACTCTTCTCTCTCTCTCTTTTCTTTTTAAAAAAATTATAAAGGTGGCACCGAAAATCAAAGCACTGATGATGGAGTCAGGTACTACCATGGTTGGATATCAGCCTCAGGGCAATAAAGTCAACTTCTTCCGAATGGTCATCTCAAACCCAGCAGCAACTAAGTCTGACATTGACTTCCTCATTGAGGAAATAGAGAGATTGGGGCAGGAGCTGTAGTACAGTGGTTGAATTATTTATTTCTCTAATTCACTGTTTTCCAGCACTGGCTATTTTTTTAACCCAGTTCTGCAGAACATGTTTTAAGGAAATTCTCTTTCTGTAAGTTCCAATCTCCTAAGACATCCTTAAACAAAACAACTATAGGCTACTGAAACATATATGTATTGGTAGATCATATTACTGAGGGAAAATGTATTATCTTGAAGTTGAAGTACTATTGACTCTTACATTGGTCTTGTTTATTGTA
>NW_009607522.1:0-22477 GCF_000690535.1 Cariama cristata | reverse complement strand
GGAAATTAATAAGTACTAAAATAGCAAATTAAGAACTCTGTACAGTATATATGTACAGTATAAATATATATATAATTATATATATATACACACATATATATATATGAAGTGGTTATAAACTTAGATCAAGCCACAGCATGTTTTCCACTTTAAGAGAACTAACTTTTCCTTCAACAACTAATGATGTGGATAATGTGCTACAGATTTTTCTGCCAGGTAAAACTAGACATATAGAAACATTTCTAAAACGTAGATTCTTAGGAGCTAAAGAAAATGTATAACAGTGTTAAATATTATTGGTGGTGCTTCTCTCATGTACAAAACAGCAATCTCTAACAGCACCTTCAAGTAAAATAGTTGTATTTCCTCTTTAGTGTCACAGCAGGGGATAATAGTAGCAAAGACATCGTAACAGGTATATTATTGCTGTATTTTTAGAGGTTAATTTGTGTAGATTGTGTATATTATTGTTAAATGACTTTGTGTAAAAGGATTTAAATGTAATAGTTTTACAGCAAGATAACTGTTCAATTGTAGGTATATGAAATATTTGCTTATTTATATGCAGAGATTTACCATGCTGAAGAGTTGTCTTGTATTTTCTTCCATTTGTAATGTATCCTATTTATATATTATTGAAGTTCTAAATAATGTTTATGGTATTTTAGTGTCTTTGTGAGCCAAAGAAAAAAACACAAAAATATTAGTTGACACTTTCATTTAAATCCTAGTGCCCTTAAAATAATAACTTACAGATAATTTTACTGAATATAAAGAATTCTAACATTGTGTATAGACTGTCAAATGATGAGATCCTTTTAATCTATTAGAATTTTCAGTTTTATTTATTGTAATGTCAGACTGTCTGTTTAGTGTTCTGAATGCTTTTCTAGTGAATATTGGTTGCTAACCAAGGCCCCTGTTTTTGAGTTTTATTTCAGGACTAATCGCTATGACCATTTTGACTAAATTCTGTGGGAGTTTCCACCAGCATCATTCTTTTAATGAAATGGAATTCACTATGTGTTTGACGCTTATAAAATAAATAAAACCAAAAGTAATCTCAGAATCTTTAAATACAGCTGGCTTGTCACAACAATTTCAACTGGCTAGACTGTTCAAAGTATAGACACCAGAATCATCCGCAGCTTGTTCAGTTTTAATCATTAGATAATCAATACTACCGAGTGGAAAACTCCATACTGGAAGCAGAGCAGTGGAACAAAATGAAGATTCAATAATCCTCTGCCTACCAAGTTACTAAAAATTATTATATATTTGTCACTGTCTTTAGATTTATGAGTGTGACTTTCAAAAGATTATCTACATCGTTACTTTTATGCCATGAAACCCCCCAGTAATCTCATCAGTACAATATTTCTTTCATTAGGTTATATTCCTGAAGACGGTGTAGTTGGTCTTGCCTTCTTGATCTTAAACCTTAATCTTCCTTAATTATAACCCTGATATCTTACCATGTCTTCAATACTTAACGTTTCTTGATGTAAACATCCATGCTGTATGATGCAAGGCCTGCAATACAGAAGTAGTCAGCGTGAACATCGGCTTCAGTACCAACTTCCATGATATTAAATGCCATTCTTTATAGGTATCAGCTATTCATCAAAACTAGAGGGTCTCTCACTGAGAGCTGTTTTTAGAGTACAGAAAGAAGTTTGTTTTGAAGAGGAAGTACATGTCACATTTCGATTTACAGGCTTCTGCCTGAAATCTGGCATCTGTCACAGTTTTACTTTATTCAAAGGGCAGCTACAGAAGATTAAAAGATTTCCCTCAGTTGTTCTTGTTTACGAGAAACAATATGAACTAGTATAATCAATGCAAAGATGTATAACTGCTGACCTAGCTTCACTAGGGGATTTTACGTCTTCCACACAAGCAGCACCACGGTCCTTGTGATTTCTTCAACCAGTTCTTAGGTGAGAATTTCTGACTTCCTCCACCTCCCTAGTCAAGGTATTTCAGCAACAGTATTACTAAAGATCGCAACTTACCCTTAATCCTCTAATCTTAATATTTTAACCTCATGGACATTGTATCCAGATCATCATCTCAATATTCTATTAATAATTTATTGTATTTGAAATCTTATATCTCCTGGAAGCATATAAACTAGATAAAGAGAATCATCCTCACGTAACTGATCATGAAACTATAGGAAAGACCATAATATGGCTTACTGGCATTCATACAGCAAGCCTTGGACAGTCCTGTGATGTAGTCGGAAATAGATCTAGATGTCTTCAGCACATATACAATGTTTTGCTCACTGAAATTTCTGCTTCTTCATTTAATAGAGTATCTTGTGGTTTGGAGGTCAAAAGCATCAGAGGTTCTACCTATTGCCATTGATGGTTTGCACCTAGATGGGAATAATGGAGCTCCTCCTGCCTGTTAAGCAAGACAGTTAACACAGAGGTGTTTCCTCTAAAGACAGCGGCTTTAAATTTATCTTCCTACCCTCTGCATTTTACCTTGCCTTTCTGCAGTGTTGTGTCTTGACACAGATGACATGATACCCACAGTTAGATTTTTGCAAAGATTTTAATTCTAATACAAGACTCTGGAGTGTTTCCCTATTATATGTACCTGCTTCCACAGGCGCAGGGCTTGTTAATTTCCAACTTGGTTAGCTGATTTTAACAGAGCAGTTATGGTCATCAGTGAGAAAACTCACCTGTGTTTTCTTCTCAGTAGGTAATTTTCATCTGAGTAATATGTTACACCTTTCTCAGACAAAAGCTTACCTGGAATTCTCCTGCTTTTTAATCCATACACTATTGACTGAGAGAGACCAGGAAGCATGGATATACAGAAGTGTAGACTAATGCAAAGCATTGCAATTCCAGGTGAGTAACTTTGTTTTTCTGAGGTTTAAAATATACTCTAAGGTAGCAATTTTGCCTTTAAAATCACACGGACAATCACTGTAATTTTGTGTGGGTGAATTCAGATCAAATAAACAATAGGCAGGATCTTGGCTGAACATGTAGCTGCAGTGCTTATTAACTGATGTAATTTATTTGGAAAAGATTGACCATTGGATAAAAATCAACAGCCACTGTTGATTTTGAATGAGAAAAATTCTGATTGTATTATTAAAGGTAGTTTTTAGAGAAGATAGTTAGATTATATCAGTCATGGCAGACAGACAGAACCAGGGGCCTTGGGAATTAGCCAGGATTTTAAAATCATCATTGACCTAGTTCATAATCTGTTTTTTGAATGGTGACAAATATGAAGAGATTTTTTAAACAGAATCTCTGTTTTGTGGTTTAAGAAATGTCGAAGTTATAAACAAGATATGCAATGCAGTTTTAATTTTTCAATAAAAGTCAATCTTAAAACTGTCTAATTTGTCTCATACAGTGTTTGTGAGCTCTTTTGTTTCCTTAAGAACATGAGACAAAAGCCAAACAACATTATCCTTCACATTAAAAACAGTAAGGCAAATGCTAAGGATACTGTTTAGTTTTAATTGTGAATTGAATGTGAGCTTGTACCAACACAGACTGAGGAAGAACTGCAAGCTCTGAACCCTGATCAGTTTGAATAGGATTGTCGAGACATTATTAATGTGTTACAGCTTCTCAGCTGTATAAATATGTAGAAATGCTAAAACCTAGAGAACCTAAAAAGCTTTCTGTGTGGTGTTTTGTGTGTTTTCTGAAATCCTCATCCAGCTTATACAGAGAACCCAAGAAAGTAAACAGGAACTTTGGAATGGCTGAAAATAATGAGATCAAGCCCTTGTGGTAAAAGCCCTGCTATTTAATCTGTGGATGTATTTATAAAACTTAGTTCTTGTAATGCAGGTCTTACTCCCAGGAAGACTTGAATACATGCTTAACTTTGCACACTTTGCAATGCCACTGGTTGATCTCAGTTTTTGTTTATTAAGCACATTTAAACCTGCACACAATCAGAACTGGGATATTTTTATGCAATCAAAAATCTACTTGACTGAAAAAGTACTTTTCTGAATGTAAAAAAATGCAGGACAGGACCAGGCCTAAAGGTGTTTTGAATAGTGTTATGTTTCAGCACTTCTGTGCTTGTCTGATGAGCAATGATACAGAGACGGCGAGAGGAGTCCTTATGGTCAACTGACAACACAGTGTGGAATCAGTACTACAGGATACTGGGTGCCTGATTGCAAAAGCATTTAAAGTTTGCATCGCAGAGAAACTGTGAGTATTCTTATTGGAGTCAGTTAGAACTGGGTTTCTTGGTTCAGCCACTTTTGTTTTAAGCATTATAATGCATGGCCTTTTCCAGTAAAAATGTTTATTTGAAACACAAATAAATGAGATATTGGCAGCTTTATGTTGTGAGTAAAGTAAACATGTTTTGTAAGAATAATTTTGTAAAGGTGTAAAAGGGAAGCCTAATCTTGCCACCACAGAAGTTGGCAGGGGAATTGTTGCCGATTGCAGGAATCAATCTTTCCCATTCTCGGAAATGAAAGACCATTGCCTAATAAAACAACAGAATGAGACCCTAAGTCTGAGATAGGAAAAAATACTGAAAGTCTTATATTCTCTAAAAAAAGGCTATGCATAACGCAGTAACATCAAACAAATTCAATGTATTTCATATAGTATCATAGGTGTTTTAAAATACACCAGAAACTGAGTATGAAATAGTTGAAATGTAAAATTTATAAGAATGCCATAACTTCAGGGAAATACTCTTTTTCCCTAATTGGACTTGAGTGAACCATAATAATTACAAAATACAAGTCTTTCCCTGTGTAAATGTAGTATGAATCAAAGCTTTTGTTGCAATGCTTTTGGCACACGATATGTCTTTATCTATCTATGCATGACATATAATTGATATCTATCATGTGTAACATGAAAAAGGTGAATAAAAATTTAGAATTCTATACCATATTTTGGGGTAACCTGCCATTCTATTATAGGAGTTAAAATATTTTTAATTATTTTTTAATATACCAAATACATTGAAAAATAAGAGTATATTTTGAATTCATAAAAGTATAAAATTTTTTTCACAATACAGACAAGTTCTTATTAATTACTGCTCTATGCATTATCCATAGGACTGTCCTTGATTTTAACAGTATGTAACAAATTTGATTTTGTTTGCTTTAGGGTAGAATGAGCATCCTTCAAGTAGGATGCGTCAAATCCTACTTGATTTCAAGTAGGAATTTTTTCTTAAGAACAGTTTTCTTTCCAAGTTAAAGAATTCTATGCAGCAAACTAGGCATGAGGAAAACACATGCTGCAAAGAAACTTACGAAGTCCATCAGCATAGCATGCAAACACCATAATGTAAAGCACTGAAAATTATGGGAGATGATTGTATCATGTGTGAGTATCGAGGAATGTTCAGCTTACATACAGATTGTTCAATAAAATGTTAGGACTACAATGAGACTGTTTGTAGTTAGGTACAGCTCACTGCAGTCAACGGAATTATGTCTGCCTGAATTTCTTCTTTAGTGTTTTATCTTTTGCAAATTGTGAGAGTTATGCTTAGGGTGATGATACATGAATGAGGAGACCTGCAACTAAGCTAGTGAAGAGGAAATGAGAAGATGCAAGCATTGACTGAAAGCAAAGGTTAAAAGGAAGGATGGCTGCACAACATGGAAGGATTTGGGTTTCATCAGAGCATTTGGAAGAATCAGACTTCTGGACGCAGCAGAACTAAAACTATGGCTAGAATAATAGATAAGATGCAAGCAGAAGTTTTTCAGTAGACCTGGCAAAGAAAGAAAAAAAAATTCTGGTTCTCTGTTTTAGTAGATCTATCTACTGAGAAGTGGAGCATCATTTAGTGATGATGATAACAGAAAGATTTGAAGACGAAATATTACACACCTTGACTTATTTCTGCTATTTATTAGATAATCTGTTCAGCATCTGAATATAATTATTTCAGATTGGATAAGTATATTTTATATGTGTATTTGTGAGTGTATTTATAATTCTTGATATAAACCACAAGGACACATGCATGTACGTACTCAGTGTGTATCAGAAAAATGAAGTCTTGCATGATTTTGACCATTTTGTGTAGGACTTTTCAGGACATCTGCAGAGATTCTTGAAGTATAACATTAAACAAATAAATAATGAAGGAAATAGTAAATTATTTTCCGTTACCATTGAAAGTATGTGTGTGTGTTGTGTATGTATATGAATGATTAAATCTCTATTGTGTGAAATTCTTAAATTATACACCTTTGAACAGGATACCAGTCTAGTTCATCTGAGAACAACTGGTTTGAGGCGAGAATTACTGTGTGAAAATTGTAGGCCTTGTTTTCTGTGGAAAGCTGTTGTTCCACGACAGTGTGAACAGAAATATGTAAGACCATTGCAGGTGATGCAACAATGTAAGATCTTTACAGGAAATGGAGAAAAACTAAGTTTAACATTTCAAGAAAAGCTAGAAAAATGTCACTACAAGCAAAATCAACACATGTAAGTACAATTACTTTAACTTAGATTTACAGAAGCCTATCATCTATGACCACAATGAAAGGTGATTTGAAGCCATATCTGCTTGGTGTGACATCAGCAAGAGCTTGGATAATGCCAGTATATAAGGCAAGCATATTGGCCTTCAAAAAAAAAACAAAACAAACCAAACTAACTTACTTGAATGCTAAGTTTAAACTGGATAGGTCTCCAAAACATAAAGTGAGAAAGGTATAAGACATTTCTCACTCAGTGTCATGTTGGTCAGTGCTTTTTATGTCTTCTAAAGGTGGCATGTATTATCAATTACATTCACTAATCAACGTATTGCCTTATTAATTAGAACTTTCCATGGGCCCCAGCAAAAAAGCCCATTAATGTCGATTAAGCTTCCTTTACTTTCAGGAAGGCTGCCTGCAGGGTAAGACTGACATTTGTACTTGTGGGCATAGGGCCAGATTGACCACCGGATTGCACGTGGTGAGCTCTTCATTTCATTACTTTGAGGTTTTTATGGTTCCTTGTTGCATTGTCTGGCTATGAGCATCTTTTGAAGAAAAGTCCCTTACTGACTGTCTCTTTCAGCTAACCCACTCCTCTGCCACACACACAGCACTGGCAATCACTAAACATACTAGCATGGCTCTTCGTTATCTCAAGTGGGACAGCTTCACCCGGCAATGGGGTGAGATCTCCACGTGCTAGGTTTGACAGTGCTGAGCCAAAGAACCATAGTTGTTTTGACTACAGCAGGATCTCCTCTTTGTGGAAAAAATTACTTTTACTAATTCATTGTAACTATGACTTTTAATAACTCATTGTTTTAATTTGCTGGTAGGTATGCTGCTGCAATAATTTGGCGTGTTCACTTATCTCGGTCACACTTTTTAAAATTGTATTACTCATACCTGATTATGTTATGTTTCAGGGCTACTATATTTATTTATACTGTTTTGCATCATCATGGCTCTTCAATTATTTTACATAGGTTTTAAGAAGAGGGTATTTTTTTTCCCCCACTACAAAAGAACCAGGTATAGTTTCCCTGCTGTAAATGCCCCATATCAGTGAGGAGTTTTTATTGTTTTGACTCAGTCGTAGTGAAATGTAATTATTCTGTAGGTATAATTACCGGCTCTATCTTACCGTATATTCTCTTGGCATATTCTCTTGTCTTCCCAAAGATATGAGGCCTGTCTTTTTGCAAGATACAGTGAGAAGTCACAGATTGCTAATTTGTGACGTGGCTCCCTAGCAGTGAGAATTGTAGTTGCTATCAGACAGCTCCCTCTGCTTTCTTAAGTGAGTACACACAGACTGATTGCAGCGTTAGAGCTAGTTGAAAGAAAACCCAGCAAAATGTCTTCCTTTTAAATACATCAGCATTACTTTAGAAAGAGCTACTAAGCCAGTAACTGCTACAATTTGCCTTCCCCAAAAGCCTAATTTTAGGTTGTGTGTTTTTTTTTTTCTCATGACTGTAATGTAAATGATTATGCTTGGCTATTGTTGAATGACTTCAGAACTCATGTTGATTTTCTATACATAATGCTGCTATAATTGTACAATTACTGGTGTACTGGAAGCAGTCCAGAGGTGGAATGGAGATTCTCAGGGGAATTTGAAGGCTCTTTCATTTACTCTCTAGCTCAGTCCAAAGCTGTTTCCATTAAGCTGGCAAAGTGGTCAAAAGAAGGAACTGAACTAACTGGATTACACTATAGAGACTTGGTTGGATACTCAAAAAAATGTACATGACTTGAATTTACAATTTTTTTTTGCCTCTTCGCCTCTCATCTTTTAGCAAAAACAATTAATTAAAAGAGCTTCAACAAACAAATGGCCTTTAATTGGGACCATGTCCTCAGTTTGGGGTTTATGTAGTGAACTGCTAATTCATCTGTCTACCTACCTAGATATTTTCTAAATAAGCTTACTTCATATACAAGTGTACATCTGTAGGCTTGTAACAACAAATTATTCTTCACTTACAGGACATCTACAAAATTTTAGAAGTAAATAATGCTTTGTGTATCCATCTTCCCAGCATTGCATATTGCTCACCCTTCCAATGAATGGATCAATGGATCCTTTCAAATATGTGTGTGTAAGAGAGAGAGAGTATACAAGCATAGCTTCTCTGCTAGTCTACCAAACCAGTCTTTTACACCTATCTTTGAATGGAAGAGTAGATTGGGAGGTTGTCCTAACACAAGAAAACAAAACTAAATCAGACACCCTGACTTTGGTGGGGTTCTCAGGTACAAATGAAAGGGGAAAGAGAGATAAAATGATTGGTGGTGGTACACCAATGAAGAGTCACACAGGCCCGATTTCAAAATAGTAAAATTGCCCAGCAGGCAAAAAGCAAATATACAATACGCTTCAGGCTGAATAATTTACAAAGTAGTAAAAACATCAGAAGAAACCAAGAAATTATTTGATAAAAGAATCAACACTAAGTTACACTGATTGCATATAGTTTGAAATAGATACCAGCTTACAGTATGTTGTTTTGTAGGACTATATTTGACATTGAAATGTATGTGAATATCTACCTGTCCCTAACTGCTTATTTATTTTAAATGCAGAAGATTTTTCTAGCAGAAATATTTCTTCATTACATCTATAGACACTACTATCTACATCACTCAGCAAAGGGTGCAAAGAGGAACTGTGTAGAGGGAGGGGTAAAGCTTTCGACTACCCACTTTGTTTACTTATGTTTAGCTTTCTTAAATCAGGTTAATTTTCTAATAGTGCAGATGCCTATCAAATGATGTGTTGGTTTCCTAGGCTAAATAACACAAGTTTCATTACTAAAATCATCTGAAATGGCAAAGGGCAAAGCAAAACAGTGGAAAATATACTGTATAGAAAACTGTTGCAATGGCTTACAGAAGCAAGTAATGTGAGCTAACGGATTATTCTATCTCTGCTTGTTTTGAGTCTGATGTGCTCTCTGAAATGCAGATTCAACAATCTGGGCAGCTGTTCAGCAGTTACAACAAGGAATACCAAGGATTTAGAAAAATGGAGGCCTGTTTCCCTATTCTACTATAAAATCAGGCTAGTTGTGAGTGGGAGATGAGATCTGGTAGATTCTTGTCCACCAAACCCAAGTCACACTCACACTTTCAAATTTATTTTTTTTTTAAATAAATCAATTACTGTTTGAAAAGCTTTTATATAGCAAGTTATGCAGAATTTTCTCATGGAGGACTATGTGTGTATATACATACATGTCTCTGTGTCACAATATCTTGATCAGTTATTCTGTAAGAAGCAAAGAAAACAATACAAAATAATAGATCTAAAATATATACATGTAAAAAGATATAAAATGTTAGAAAGATTTTAGCCACCGTTTGGTTTTGCTTTCTTTTTTTTATACACTAAAAATAACTTTTAGACTACCTTATGAATTGAAGATCTTTATCATGTAATTCATAGTTATCTCTGCTCAATAAGCCACATTGTAATTGTAGCTAGTATTATGAGTCTGTATTATTTGTAGGTCTCTGGACTCAGTAACATTTTAGAAGATGAAGCTGTTGAATTGCTTTTAGCTGGTGCAGTAATGGTTGTAATTGTTTTGCGATTGACTGTAATTCCTGGGATTTAGTGGGATCGCTATTTAAAAAAACCCATCAACAACAACAAAAAAACAAGAAACCATCAACAAATTACATTCCTAATTTATGCAGTTAGATTGTAATCTGTTGATGGCTAACAGATTAAGACCTAACAGCATAAATAAGGAGGTAGTTTAGAACCTAACATTAAAAAAAAATTCAAAAACTGAAATAGTAACTTCACCCTGGTGTCATTCTATTGAATTTTAGTGAAATTACACAAAGGAAAAATAGGGCCAAACTTAATGGACTAGAACCAGGATCCTGCTCTGCTTCTACAAGGAATATGGCTATAGTAGAAGAAATAGACTGGTTTGGGGAAGAATGAGGCCAGGGTGACCACACAAGGTGCTTTGCATCCCTTTTGTCAGCCTGCACCTGCGTTTCCAGCTACAACTTCAGGTTCATGTTTCATGGCTGAACATCCAACAACTTTAACCTGCCAAACTTTGCTGCTGTGGTACAGCTGCGCGTAATGGCAGAAGAATGGTGGGCACTGTGCTTCCTCTGAATGAAGTGGTTATCTCGTCCAAGCCCCCTGCTGAGATGGGGCCACCCAGAGCAGGTTGCCCAGGACCATGTCCAGATTGCTTTTAAATATCTCCAAGGATGAAGAATGAGAATGAACCTGATCTCTGGTGTCTCCTATTTTCCTTTTCTATGTGATGGAGAAGCCTTAGCGCATACCTGGAAGTGGAAGTAGATTATTCCACTTGGGCTTGGGAGGGAGACCTGATTAGTAAAGTCTTAAATAGAAATCTACAAAAAAACCAAAGTGATAACAAGAAAAAAAACCCAAACAAACAAGCAGAGACACAATAGAAAGGGGGGAGCTAAAATAAAATATTTCCATCCTCTTACCAAACATCAGAAGAGTAAAATTTCAAGATTTAGTTCTTTTAATGATTTACATTTATTTGACCTGAACAAATATAATATTAAACATGCTGGAAATAATTATTTGTCATCTGTGAGATATCCTGGGTATTTATAATGGAGAAATAAAACTATTCCCTGCAATCATCTTACTGTTTTTTGATAGGTGTTAACCATTAGAAACCTCTTATATTGAGTCAGGGGTTTCCCTAAGAACAGAGAAAATATTGAAGAGGTAGGGAGGTGGGTACCTCTGTGGCTGATGTACTTGGACTACTTCATGAATAACTGGTATTGACTAAGGCAATCTTTTAAAATTGTGTTGCTGTTTTTAAAGTTGTTGGGGGTTGATCTGTTTCAACAGCTCTGCTAACACTTTGCACTAAACACTTTGCAAATCATAACTTTTTAAGGGAACTAGAAACTAATCTGTACTTTTTTGAACTGAGTGGGATTTTCTAATCTGTTACCAGTATTACAGTAATTACTTTGAAAGCTCTCTGATATTGCTGCTTCTCATTATAATAGAGTTAGGTTGATGAGTTGTGTATAGGGAAAAAAACAACAACTGTAGCAAATCAGAACCACTTTTCCAAGATGTCTGTGTAACTTTGCATTCTGGCTGCATTTTGCACTGATCAGATTTTGAAATTGCCGCTTTCCAGTTCTCATTTTCCCAGCTAAAATGTCCTCTGCATGAGGGACATTTTAAAACCTGAGAAAAAGGGAGTCGCCAGTTTTACCAGGGAGGGTGCAAGGAAGAAAAACAAGGTAAAACTGAAATGAGCTGGAAACCCCCTACAAATCACACATTCTATATTTTAACAGACAAAATTGGCTTATACAAAACGGAGATTTGTAACGGAAACAGTCCCACTCCCTTTGATATTTTAATATTAAAAAACCCCTAGTCTAAAGTTCGTGTACAGCCCCAGTCAGTAGATTTTGTGTTTCCCACTGGGCTTTCAGTAGTCATGGAAGAGAAGCAGTAGTTGGAGAGAAGGTAATTGGAGGGAAGGCCAGGGGAGGAAAACTGCACACAGGTGTCTGGGTGAGGACAGAGCTCACATCGAGACCTGGGTCTGAGAATTGCTCCGGGGTAGGCCTGTGACTGAGCCTGTGGCTCCTTCAGTTCCTGCTGGTATGGGCCTTAGCCCGTAATTTCTGACTCTTGCAGCACTCTTTGTTCCTTTTCTAAGCAGTTCTGTGGCTTCCATCAAAACCACTGGGTAAACTGTCTTTCCCCTCCTCGTTTCCTGGCTGCAGCAATTTCCTCTGTGCTTCTGTTTGTTAGACTCATTATGGTGACTGCAATTTTTCCCCTTCATGCTGACTTAAGTAGGAAAAATCCCAAATAATCATCTGTACTCAATTTTCTTCAGCCATTTAACTCTTTCTATCCTTGATGCTGCTTTGCCACATCTTTCTTAACAGCTTCTCAGCCCAAATTCCTGTTCCAGCAGTGCCTGGGGTTAGGACAACATCCAAGTTTGTAATAGGATTTAAAAGCCACGTGGAACATGCCATAGTTCACTGCGTCAAACACCATATCGAGACAAGACACTCAAAGAAATACATTTTGTAGGTGGTGTCTGTCTTCCTGAAACCAGATAAAACATCTTCCAGTAACATCTTTGAAAGTCCTAGTTAATGCTTTGTTCATCAGTTCTCTCTAACACATGGCAAAACGCTATCCCTACAAGTAAAAAGGAAGAAGTCCACACTCTTCACAGTGTGTTATAACATAAAAGCTAGTCCCTGCACTCAGAGAGATGCTCTGATCCTTGCAGGACTCAAGCCCCTCAGCTCCAGTAGTGATCTGCCCAGAGCAGCAGGAGGAGAGCTCAGGAATAAAGAAAGGGGGAGCTTCGGAAACTGGCTGGGTCTTTCCTTACACTAAATCACCAGTCCTGTTGATTGCATTGACACCTACAAATCTCATCTCAAAATAAATAAAACATATTCCAGCATATCCCGGTCAGACCCAGCTGGGCCCACCAGCTTTGATCTCCCAAACTTTGTGCTTGCTGAGAAAAGCAATCAAGCAGGTGGCATTAGCAAGGACCATTGAATCATTCTTGTCACCAGCACGGAAAAGCATTATTGTCCTGTGTCGTTTGGCTTTCAGTGCGGTGATTTCAGATGACAAACTGCTCATTTGATTCTTAAGCTCAACACATGGGTGACATCCTCTGCAGCTGCCTTCGGAACTGCAGAAAGTAGAGTGTGCTCCATCTGCCTGCAGTGAAATGGAAACCCATGTGAAATAGATGCCTACCCAGGGACGGTGCATCTTGATATGAGCTATATTTTAGTTTAACATATCTAGGTAGCTGTGGAAGTAACTTCTGACATGCTTTCTCTTTCTAAAACTCATTGGTTTTGCTAATTCACCCGGGAAGTCTTGTAGTGTTTCCTCTTTGGGAATGGTGCCAAGAGCACTCAGCCAGCAGAAGAAGGATTAACCTCAGCTCCAGCCTGTAGTTGCTTTCATTAGTACATGTGAGAGGGCTCAAAGTCAAATTTTTGGAGAGGAAGGTAGGGTACTGCATTGAGATGACACTGCTTTAGGGCCAGGCTCATAGGAACTGATTATATCCCAAGCTTTCTCTCTCTTCTTAACCAATTTTGTTTGTTCCCTCCAGTGACAACTCATTAAGAGAAAGGTCCTCTGGCTTTAACAAACTCTACCTACAGCATAATGCTATCAAGTAGCATTCTTACTAGGATTTTAAGGTGGTTATTTGAGGCTTGCCAGAATAGAGGATTGCCACTCCCAGGGCGTGTATTATGTTATGTTACTAGTTTGTTTGATTGTATTCAAACTTCCAAATCTAATCTCAAAATAAAGTATGTTCACAAGGTCCCAGCAGAGGCATCCTGCTGTCTCAGTGATATGATAAATAACAGCAAAAGCCTAGATTCTACTTTTGCTCAAAAATTATATTTCCTTGTTGTGGAAGATAAAAGAACACTTCTCCTTGAGGCTTTAGGGAAAAGAAGTTATCAGCTATTGAGGCAGAGGAAAATAAATCACAAAAGACTTCTCAGGGCAAGAAAAGATAAAGGAGAGGGAGTTGAATGTTGGGGTTTTTTTTCTGAAGGGAGGATTAAAAATAGCTTAAGAAATACACAGTTGTGGAAGATTTGACAGAACATGTCAGGGATGAAAACAACTTAAAATACAACAAAGACTAAAAGGATCCTTTCCTGAGGCTAAAGCAGATTGCTTTCTCTGAGCTAGCAAAGTATTGTTTCAATCATGGCTGGAAAGAGGCTAATGGTGTTCAGTTTGTAGCTGTCCAGAAGACGGAGGAATGTGCCCTTCTGTGACTAACGAATGCATGCCGAAGAGCTGACAGAGAGCTGGAGCTCTGTGAGTAGGGAAGCAGAGGATTGTGAACAACGTGTGTCACCTATGGGGTCAGGTCATCCCTGTGTCAGAACCTGAGTGCAATATTTGTCCTGTTTATCTCAAATGCCCCATAATAACATTTGTTTAATTCCTTCTTTCTGTGAAGAGGGACTTTCTAGGACCTTTGTATTTCTTCTTCTCTCATCTTATTCACCTGCCATGGGCAAGAGAGAGTGGTAGAAGCCCCGTAATAGCACATCTGTAGCATACGACAGCATTTATAGACTGGCTGGTTTCAGAAGGTCACTGGTCTATATTTAGGGAAACAGGAGAAAATGCCAGGGCTTCTGGGAGAGGCAACTCTCTGGTAATTGTGCCTTGGTACATAGCCAGTGCCTGTTTCTTACAGCTTTTAGAACTGCTCCTGTACTCTGACAGCCAAATCTGTGAAGGCCAAAGCTCTAAAACAAAATATTGGGAATGAAACCATCACAGGGATTTCTTTTATCCCTGTTACTCAAGAACTATATTTGGCATTTCTGCCTGGTCAAGTCTGTCAAGCCAAGTGCAATTTCTTTTCTTAATGTTCAGCGTGTTTGCAGTAACTCTGTAAGGCCTACAGAAAAGGTCTGGACTTTCTGCCAAGAAGGGCCATGTTTTCAACCTTTGTGGCAGGCACAATAAATGGAGCACTATTCAGGATGGAACACTAAAGAATTTAATGTATGATCCATTTTTAAATACAGATCTTTTTAGCATAAGCGTTTCTCCAGTACGGCTTTCTTCCACGAGAATCTTCATCAACAGCTGTTCTAAACACCCTCAGCAGAACCTGGCAGCTTGATAATACAGTCAAGGTGTATATTTGCTTTTCTGTCTTACTGCTGTTTTACCTCAAAGCATAAAATCTGAGTTGGGAAACTCAGAAGCAGGCCTTTTTTTTTTTTTTTTTGGTTTGTGTATATTGATGTCTGTCATTTGTGTTTCAATCTGAACTATAGGTGGAGGGCTCTAGAAAAACTCTAGGTAAAGCAAAGTGTAGCTGACTTCTTAATTTAAGATAAAAGAATTTTAAAAGTGCTTTATAGAACTACAGCTGAAATAGTACATATCATGGTACAAAGTACTGGACGTCCAAGACACTGCGAAAGGGATTCTGTGAGCAAAAATATTTCTCTTGTTTGATTTACTATGTTTAAGAAAACAGGATTTAACACGTCCTTGGTAAATAAAAAGGTTTGCAACAGCAAATCCTTGACTATCACACAAGTCTCTTACTGCAAGCAATTTCTAAAACTCCAGATTTTAGGCTAACCACTTGGGTCAAAAATGACTCACAATGCATGTAAGTATCATGTAATGAAGTGGTTGTAAATGACTTAATTTATCTCCATTATGAACCCTTTTTCTGCAGCATCCCTAGCTACAGTACTCCCAAAGCCAGCTGCCATCTACAGCTGAATAGTAGGAGGCCTATTAAGCCTCTTAAATACTTGCATTCTAATTCCTAAATTGGGTGGCCAGAACCTTAGTCTGTGCGATTGTTTCTATAATTAAGATTCTATCACTGTTTCTATTATGAACCCTATTTTCAGCCCAATATCATTTAAAGAGGCTTCTTTTCTTTTTTTAACAGTGAAGCAAACCTGTTGTCTTTGATTTCATGTACATTGTGTTATTTCCTACTAAATAATCAAATGAATCTTTGAAATATTCTGACATTTGTCATTAACTCTGTACCCTCTCTTAACCATTCACCAATGCATCTTTTATTGTGAATATATGTATTTAAAGGTTATTGTCCTCTATTATGCCTGCTCTTAGTCACACACTCTGTAAAAATGCTTAACACAATCCTTCAGGCCAGACATCGGGGTCTGATGACTATACAAAATGGGACAACAAGCTAGAGTAAGGATTGAAAGTTTAAAGTAATAAATTCTGGAGACAGAGGAGGGAGGACATTGATTTCACTAAGCCCATTCCAATACCCAAGCACACATTTTCAAAGCTCCGTAGGAGCAGATGTCTATTTTGGAGTTTCTTCTGCAGTCTTAGAGTCTCAGGTGAAACCACTGTGGCCACAGGAATCAAGTAAAGATTGTCTAAAAAGCCATTCTGTCAGAAACCTATGGCTATAATACCTTTAATTGTCAAACCTGTGTCCCTTACAGATTTGTGTGAAAACTACTTACCAGTGCCTAACTCGAACAGAGCTGCTGGGTCTATAGCAGCCTTGAGAAGACAGGCAGAGTTAACCCGTATTGTAGCCAAGTCAATCACTTCAATGAGTTAACGTAATGAAAGCTCTAGTTAATTGCCTGTGTTCTATTAATAGCACCTCCACAAATTAGTTTTGCTGAGCTTCTGGTTTCTGAAACAAAAGCCTTGATTCTGGTCTCAACTCACTCGGGGAAGAGGGCTGTAGATTACCTTCACAGTCCCTCTCCTTCTGATCTGTTGATGGCATCTGCAGTCCTCGGTGCAAATGACAGTAGCCAGAGGAACTGTTCTGGATAATAACCAGAGCATGACAACACTGACTACATCTCTAATACGTGCCCATGCTAGGAGGTCTGGGGGAAAAACAGAGAGCAATTCTGGTAGCTATCTGCCACCTGAGCATTCCCCTTACAGAAATGCAGTGTGCTGGGTCTGGTCCTGCCAACATTGTGGCCCTGCCCTCCCACTGGCACAGGGAAGCTGCTGCATGTTGCAATATTATCAAGTTAGAGTTTTCAGTTGAAGGCTTATTAGCTCCAGCTCTTTCTCTGCTGGATACAAGTCACTCCTCATTATCTCACTGAAACTACTTCCCCTCCCTTGTGCATTAGTGTAAATCAGCAATAACGCAATGAAAATTGATGGATTTTTATAGTAGTAAAAAATGTCAAGCAGTCAGGACTAGGCTTTCTGAGTTTGGCATGGTCGTTTTGTGCCTCGTGGAGCAGAAGGGGAGAACTAGCCCTGCAGCATTCTCACTGGGAAGACTATGCCTAAGGGCAACCTGTCCAGCTAGTACCCTCCTCCCTTGTTTTTCATTCCCTTTTCAGCTGCATAACAACTAATGGCCATAAAAACGGCTTTACAAAAGCCCCACATTACTCCTGTATTTAATTAACTTTTAGCACATCAGACCATAGTATTTAATCATGGCCTGCTGAGTTTTGGGGGGGTTATTTGGTCTGAGGCTCACTAATGCTTGGCTTCTATTCAAAGTGCTTCACTGTTTCAACTCCTCTTCACATTTCAGACATGATCTGGTCTTTTCACAGCAGCAAGTCAACAACAGGTTCAGTCTCACACCTCTCACATTTGCACACGTGCTGACCATCTCTACTTTACTTTTTTAATCAGATAACCTCGGTTCCAAAACACCTGCTGCTCCTAAACAGAGACCATGGGGAGTGTATGTGAGTACTCCAGCAGCCTAATGTATAGGTGTAAGGCTTCTACGTGTCGGCAGGATTTTACCAGCCATTTGTGCAAGCTACAGCTACTTCTTTTGTAGAGCTGAAGGATCTATGCTATATGCCTTCTACTGATGTGACGTTCAAAGTATTGAGAGTGCACAGCCAGGTGGATGCCTTCCAAGTAGCCATAGTTCGTTCCCTGTATGCTTGCAAAGGAGATAAAATCTCCTTGGCACTGCTAGCAGTTGAGTTGTTCATAGACATACATCAGACTCTTTGTGGCTCCTTCCAACCCCAGTTCTGCTCTGCTGGGACTGGACTCAACAAGTAGATACTCTGACCTGCAATTCCTACTCTTGGGCAATAAGTTCTTTTTTTTTCATATATTAATTAGGGGATAAAAGATGTTACAAACAAGAACTATCTTATGACTCATCCTCTTCTCAATCTCCGGACGCTGCTGCTCTATTTCTGCCTAAAACTATCTCCTTCAGTGTTTGCTTATTGGGACAATCTCTTTTATTACTTTATCCACTGGAGATGCAGGCCTTCCCATAAC
The DNA here is from genome assembly GCF_000690535.1 of Cariama cristata. Lineage (NCBI taxonomy): Eukaryota > Metazoa > Chordata > Aves > Cariamiformes > Cariamidae > Cariama > Cariama cristata. The sequence goes on along the minus strand of NW_009607522.1, from coordinate 4,163 downwards.
TCTGGCAGTATTCACTTAATTTAATTTTAAAGGCACCCATTAATTAAAATTAATCTATTTACTGATTCTTAATAATGCCTCAGAAGCTTTTGTTCTGGTGTATTTGTTTATGTTTGAGCTTAAGGCCATTTCTGCAATAAATCACCATTTTCTGCCTGTCTTAGCCTCTAAATGATTTGGGTCAAACGGGCTGATTTGTACACTGTATGTCAGTAGCTCCCTTCCTGCTACACATGCCTGGGTTTCTCTGTCCATCTTTATTCCTGTTTGCACAGCACCAACATTACAGAAGGGTTTAAGGAGGGAAAAAACCCCCAAAACCCAAAAAAGCAGCTGCTTTTCTTCAGCGACTGTATATCCTGCCCTGCAGAGGGATGCTGGCCCCTGCTGAAAGCGTTTGCAACACGTTCTCTGCAAAGGGCAGCATGGCTGTTTCATCTGTTGCAAACTGGATTTTAGCCGACAGCCGTAGCTGACAGTTTCAAGCAGGCTACTTCCCCATCCATCTTAGTCAGACAATTGTATGCCCTCTCCAAACTAATCATTCATCATTTGCACATGTGTGCCTTCTACTTCATTATTTTATTAACACATTAGAAGGGCCCTGATTTATTTATTAAATTCATTATTATTCTTATCAAATGATGACATGTTGTTATCCAGGAAGATGCACTTGCTATCTCACAACTAGTTATGCCAATTAAGTTTTCATGATTCTACCACAAAGCACAGCTCATTAACTTTAATTACTTTTGAAATGCAGCTGCTGAGATACACACAGAAAGGAACAGGTAGGTTATATTTGTTAGTTAATTTCTGCAAATGGAGATTGTTGTCATTAGGTCTTAAGTGATACTTTCAGGCAATCTTGTTCCCTATTTCCCAGGTAAGTTTTGTGTCTTTTTCATCTAAGATGGTTTTAAATGTTTCTTTTTCTTTACAGACTAGCCTTTTGCCATAGAACATTGGACTAAGTTCGAAGATATTTCCTCAGGTAAATCTGGTGGTTTAGTTCAGCCCTTAATGGGAATTGATGAACATCCGCAGAGAACATCTTTCTTCACTGAGGTGGAATCAGCCCAAAAAGATTGATGTCATTTTGGTGGAAAGCTGAGATGCTGTGGTAAGGCAAATCTTTCTAAGAAAAGGCACCTCGGGTCTTGCAGCAATGCATGTAGTTTAGGGGCCAGGTTCATGTTTCTCTGAAGGGGTTGACTTGAATGATTAAGAAGAACAAAATACGGCTGCCCATTTCTGGGTTCACCATGTGCAGGCTTGAAGCTTTTACGTATCTCCCAAGGAAGAGGGAAACAGAATTTCTTTGGTTCTGTGAGAACGAGACAAACTGACTGATACAACGGTACTGACTGGCTCTCACAGAGTGTAAAGTCTGAGCAGAGACATGGAGTTCCAAAATCTCTATCACCTTGTTTCCCCACTAGCCCCTTTAGGAAATGTGAAGAGCATTCCTCCTTTGATAATGTTTCACTCTTGTAGCCACAGTCAGAATAGATAAAATTTGTATTCCCTTTCACAAACAGCTGGATGCAATTGCTGCTGCAAATTGCCAGGGTGCTTCTGCCTCCTCAGTCCCTCACAAACCTCTCAGTGGTCGCAGGAGCAGGATTCAGCCACGGACGTGTTACTGCCAGTGACACAGGCTTTCTTCACTTTCTACTTTGTACGTGGTGGTTTTGGCTTTGCTACTTGCTGGGAACTGGATAATTAGAAGTTAGGCTCATAAAATCATCACAGTGCAATTTGGCCAATCGAACTTTAAGACTGTTTACACATTTAGAGGCCAGATGGAAGTGTGTGAAAGACCGGCATTCACATCAGGGATTTTCAAGCACGTATTCATCAAAATGGCAAGTTTTCAATGGCAAAACACTGTTACTCTTTTTGGTTCTGGTGTTGGTGGACAGAAGTATTGAGTTTGGGATAACGGTTACCTTTTGTTCAGAAAGAACAGAAGAAGAACTCTTCAGAAAGAGTTCCAGTCTTTTCTTTATGGTATTTAATGACATGGGAAAGGGCCTCTAAGAGGTATTTTACAGTGTGTTTCACTGTGACATAGTACTTTTGTTATAGTAACCTCTGCTGAGAGATAACTCTTTAAGGATGAGGTGTGCAACATGCTGAAGTGAGGATTTAGTGTCTTCAATGAAGCACAGGAACAGTTATTACATCTGACTCAACATAAACTTGGAGTAGGAAATGCCTGCCACTAATGAAATGTCTATCAGCTCAGAGCCACATACCTCTTCATAATCTCTGGGGAAACAGAATTGTCACTGAAATTTACTGTGTGGTCTAAAAATGCTCTGGAATTTATGGCGCTTTGGCTGGGGAGAGAAGCAACCAATTGCGGTGCTGCTTGAGTTGTGGTGGTGTTTTTTTTTTCTTCACACAGCAATAAGTAATTCAAGGGTCTTCCAGTCCAAAGGGAAGGTAATAAAACTGAATATACCCTAGAGAAACCTTTACCAGATGAAGGTTTTCACCCATAGATTCATTCTCAACAAAGGAGGGGCCAGCATCACAGAGCCAGCCAGACAAGATCTGGCTAGCATCTGCCTCATGGCCACAGAAAACCTACAAGCAATCCACAAAATTGACGGCACCTACCTAGCGGCATAAGGAGGGTGTCATATAGGAGCCGCTCTCCCAGAAGAGAACGAAAGAATGACTGTGGGTGGTAGTTTGCCACCAGCTATGGATCCTTTAGGAAGCTTTGGATAAAGAGTCATGAATACAGCTGCTGTCCCTGGATCACACTGTGTTATACTGCTGTCTATCATGAACCTGTAATAGCAAGAAAGAAATTAATATGGCTAGGATTTTCCTCCCAAATCTAAATGGCATGTGCATGGAAGCGTAAGATTTGCTTAAGCTGGTAGAACTTTTAGTGTTGTTTGTGTGACTTTTATCAGCTCACCATAACAAATTCCTCATACTGTATTAAGCGCACAGAAATTTTGTAAGATATAATTTATTTACATATTATTCACTTTGCCTTCTTACTTTGTTTTGCTGCCTCTGGGTATCCCAGAGTTGATTTCTTCTTGTAATGGTGAAGAGACACACTGTGTAGGGATGTAAGCATACCCGAAACTGGTGTGCAGACACAATCCAGAACTGGCCGTGCCTGACGAGAGTGCCTGGAGAAACACTGGCTGTCTGCTCCGGTGGAAACACCAGGGCACAGTGAGGTGGCCAAGGATGGGAAGAGGGTCAGCCAAAGCACAGTGCAGAGAGGCTTTTAATAATAACCAGTAAAACATTATGATAGTACAGAGGGAAATGAGTCCAAAAGAAGTGCGATGTGCTAATCTGAATTTCCTTTCTGTGCTCAATTGAGGATCTTTAACACTGTGTTGCAGTTCACTAAAAAATACTGGATTTGCGTGACTGAAAATCACCAGTGACGGCAGCACTCCTTAAAGAGGTCACCTCTCTCTGGCATCTGTAGTGCCAGAACCAGGAGGCACCGGTTTGCACGGGTAGGCGGTGCAAAAACTTCATCTGGGGCCTTCCAGGTGCCAGGGACACTCTGAGGGAGAAAGAGGTTGTCTAAATCTTAGATTCATAGCACTCCCTGATCAACCACCGTCCACCTCCTCCGGCTGCACTGTGGCATCAAGCGGGCTCAGGGATGGATTTTAACGCTGGACACGTGGTGCGTTTCACCAGCTAGCAACTGTCCCTGCACAAACAAGCTGGAGGGCAGAGCTCTGTCTGCTGTGTGTCACGACACACGGTGCATCTGCCATGAGAATCTATCCCATTATCTTGTTAAGGTCTGCGAGAGGATGCATGCCCTGAAACAGGTTAATTCGAAATGCTGCTTTCGGGCAGCATTTCTCAGCCAAGCTGTTCTGTACCAGTGCGTTAATCCTTCCACTTCAGCTCCAGCTACCAGACGATTTCACGTGCACCCAGCGAGCCTGATGCTTTTGTCCCACTTCGAAGCACCTGACCAGCTCTGTCCCACGGCCAGGAGCAGCGTTCAGCGCCCACTGGTATTTCAGTTTTGCCTTGAACTCCACAGAGAGCTGTAGGATCAGAGAACCCAGCAGAAGGTATGATCTGCCCCAACTTGCCCTCTTTATGTTCTGTGCATCCATTTACTATACATTATTAATATAATTAATACTAATATA
>NW_009607521.1:0-5723 GCF_000690535.1 Cariama cristata | reverse complement strand
GTGAGATCTTCCGAACGCCGTACCCTACAGTTCCTGAGTTGTACCTCAGAAATGTAAGAGACATCTCAGAAATGTTCAGTTTTTTGCAAATGAAAGTGTGAATTTGGCACAGTTTCCTTTTGTCAGATTACATTCTTTTTTTTTCTCCCATTGAGATGATAACTTGTCATTTCATAAATCAAGTGAGAAGTCCAACATATCATGCTTTGTAAAAGAAGGTTAAATAAGATTTTGTGAAAATGCTTTGTTTTGAAAGTTGATTATTCTGGGAGAAGAGAGTTTGTAGAAATACAAGCTCTTCCTGCTGCATTTCATTATAATAATAGAAAGTATTTCACATAACACATGGATTTTCCCTTTTTAAAGAGGATCAATTATGCATTAAACCTGTGGATATAAATTGCTGCTTCTAAATATGTTTGAGTTTATATTTAAAGAAAAATAGAAAATGCTGGTGAGCTACAAAGTGATTTTGATGTGAAAATGATTAAATATTGTTGTTTGAAGAGTTGTATAAAATGACTTTTCATTAATATGCACACACCGGTCTTGTGGCAGACCTATTTACGTGTAGAAGTCAGGTGTGAAACATCAGGCTCATGCCTTTGGGTGACAGTATTCAAATTCTTGATTTAGAAAAATTTTGGTTATTGAGAAAGCAATTTTATGTTCTCTTTTTGTTCTTCTTTCAACTCTTAAAAGGAGCGAGTGTTTCTTAATGTGAGATCAGAGCACTTAGCACTTTAAAAAGTTCTACAGCACTTTAAAAAGTTCTACATGGAGATAAGATGGTAAATATTTGAAGTGTTTATTAGGTTCTGTTACTTAAATTTCATCTGTGTTTTTCTTATTAACAATCCATTTGTAAATAAGCAAAAGGATTAGATGAATGTGGTGTTATACTAACAGGTCAGAGGGTTGAACACAACTATATGCAGTAAATTTTTGGTTTTAGGTGTATGATAGCCAGCTGCCCAGTCAATTTTGTGAGTTATTTTATGTATGAGAAGTCCATAGGAGAGTCCATACCCTGTGACAGCCAGGACTGACATTTGCACCTGTGCAAGCAAGGTGAGAGAGCACCATAAAACACCCTCGGAAATTCATGTTCTGCTGAAGGTACAGAATCATTTCACTTTTTTTCTTGTGGAGCTGACTGACGTGTGAGCAGGCCACGCTCCCCCCCTGCTCGCCCTCCGCACCAGGCTGCCCTGCTGCTGGGGCGGCTGCCTGGGGACTGCGGCGTTACCAGCATCTCTGCACTGCGCCCCGTGCGTGGAGTCTGTGCCAGCACAAAAACACGTGTGCTCCTGCAGGGCTGGCGTGGCACGAAGATGTCTGGTGTTCCTGTGAATTCCTTGGCCGTGCCACGTTGCTGTGGCAGTCATAACTGTGCTGACAGCTCTCACACTTTTAGCCTTGGTTTGGGGCTTTTGTGCTCCTGTGAGCCTGCCTTGGGCGTGGGGACAGGCTGTGGTCAGAGGTGCTGCAGTTCATGGGTCCCACAAATACCCAAGCGCCAGAGGACAAAGAGAAAGAACAGCTGGGGTGGGGGTGATGTGCAACGCTTCTGCCTGTGGGAACAGCCGGTCAGCAGTCTGCTGCAGCGCAAGGCTGGGAAGGGGTGTGAGGTCTCTGGGGTCTGCTGCTCCTCTGAAGAAAGGACTCTGGGGCTAGGAACAGGACAGAGGCACATTGATGAGGAAAGTGTGAAGGCTGGTTAGAGAGCAGATACCTTTCATGCAGGCGGGCTGTGATTTGAAAACCAGGCAAAAATACTACTTAAAAGTAGAAACAACCAACCACTCTGGAACTTCTGCGTTGAGGAGGCTTTTCAACCATGTGGAGGAGGCAGTGCTGCTGCATAACTGCAGTTCCCACAGGGTTTGGCGAGGAGAGGGTCCTCCAAGCATTGACTTCTATTCAGGGTGATCCTTAGGTTAAAAAGAGCCAGAGCGGGTGGAGCTGAACTCCCCACACTAAACATCGGGTACTTGTATCCATGGTTATTAATACCCTTCAGCCAGAAATTAGATTTCACTTGGCACCTTTGGCCTCAGCTGACTCTTGAGCTGGCCTAGGAATTAGCAGCTGGTTACATACGCCCCAGCCCATTCACTCCCGGCTTCCTGCAGCTGCTTCCCTCCTCCTGCCCTCCCACCATGGCCCCTCTGCTCCTGCTGTTCCCTGCCTTTGGAAAATAACCAACTTCCTTAGGTCATCAGCCCTGAAGATGAGGGAGTGCCAGCCCTTCCCAGCCTGGAACAGAGCAGCTGAGGAAGCAAAAAACACTGCTTAAATGTCCGCGGGACGGGACGCTGTGGTGCTGTGTGTGCAGCCTCGGCACCCACCAGCCTGGTGCTGGGCAGGCCCTGCCTCTGGGCCGCCCTCCCCTCCACTTTCTGCCCAGGTAAGGAAGGTTATTGGACCCACTCAGCACACTGTTGTTTGGTGTTAGCTCTTTTAATTGAGATGATTTACCCCGTGCAGGCACAAACTTTTACAGGTAGCTAGTGTAAACCCCTGGCAGCCTCAGGAACAGATGCTTGAGAGTCTTTCTCTGCGCTGCCAGTCAGGCTTCCCTTGAACCAGGGACACAGCGGAGTTTCCCCTTTTGGTGCTCACAGTTCCACTGTTCAACAGCGTGGGGGTCTGGAGTGCAAACAGCTAAACTGACAAAATGGCTAAATGCCCTTGTGCATTTTTTTAAGTATTAGAAATTTAATCATATTTTTTTAATGTGTTAGTACTGTAGGATGAAAAATTCAAGATGTAAATTAATTTTGTTGAAATTGTTACCCTACAAACTGAAGTGGTATCTTAGTGTATTTTAGCAAGTTAATTAACTATAATTCTAGACAAATCTCTAGAACCATGAAAATAATTGTTCTGACATGTTGTAAAGGTTACAATAGGGAGGCAGGGCCTACCAATCTCTCTGAGCCCCTCACGTAGGTATGTTTTGAACTCTCTTAACTTCCTTTTCTTACGTAGGAAAAGCAGCTGGAGAACATAGATGATGACAGTCACAGGAAAACATAATTGGTTTTATCAGTACGATCTTGAAAGTTGTAATAAGCTGTTTCTCTTGGAGGCAAAAACTTGAAAATTAGAACAACAAAGCAAATTAGATAAGAATGACCAGGCTTCATAAGCAATTTTGAATATCAGAACATTAAAGAAGTATCTCTTTTCAAAGCTTTCTCTGCTGAAACCCCTGCACTGCACCCAGACCTGGCATTTTTGTTTGCTCTGGGAGATCATTTTCCTCAGTACAACAAGCTCTTCCCTGCCTGCTTCATCCCATCTAGTCAACAGCAAACATGCTTTTGCAAAGGGCCCCGTTGGGCTGCTCTTCACCTCCTTGGACAGCAGCAACAAAGAGTTTGGGGTTTTGCAGGAGCACTTTGCAGTCTCTTCTTAGAGGCAATGAAAATTAAGTTGGGCAGCTGTCCCTGCTACAGGATGACCCATCACCTGGGTTTACCCCCTCCTGGGGATGGTTTTCATTGCGAAGGGCACAAGAAGTGCATGAGATATAGATCGCATAATTCACACAATCCATGCACTGCGCTCTTTCTCCTAGCAGAAAGCACCAAAAAGCAGAACAACGTCTAAGGAAGGATAAGTAGAAAAGTAGGTGCATCTGCATGGAAATTGCTGCTGCTAGATAATTTGGCTACTCGGGATACAAAGAGCCAAATTTACTGAGCCCCACTAGAAGCACAGATGCAGTCATTTAGCAAATAAAAGCACAAGGCAGGGGGAAACACGACATTAATTTTGAGACCCCAGCAAAAGCAGTGATAGCTGGAGAAAGCTGGTTCGTTAATGGATGGCAAGTCTCTCACTGGAGGTTCAGGATGTTTGTGCTGTGATTACGCAGTCATGCCTGGTGTGTGACGCCGATCTCAGGAGAATGAAAAAACTTCAGATGCTCTGACCTGAAGCACCTGTTCACCTCAGAAATGCAGCTCAGTAACCTGTGCTTGGGGAGCTCTAACACGAGAAGGATGCCACGTTACTGCAATGGCTGTGAGCTTCAATATTGGACTTGGACTAATTGTGATGTGTTAAAGTCAACGAGGCTGATTCAGAGCTCCTAGATGTTGCCAGTGCAGCAGGTACTTGTCACCGATGCACTAACTGGTTTCATGCTGCGTGTGTGCATGCCATATGGAAATCTGTGGCTCATTGATCTTCTCATTCAAGGATGCAAGAAAGAGTATCTGATGTTTGTCCTACATGCGTGTGTGTGCCAAGGTAATAACCTTCTATTTTACTGCTTTGTTGCTGTGTGAATAGCTAAGAACACTGCAGAGCAATACTGAAATAATTCAGTTTTCCAACTGGATTTAAACTTCTAGAGAAAACAAGGCTGTTGAGTAACAAAAAGGATTACCTTTTACTACTGCTTCTGGAAATCTTACTGCTATCATCAGCTCAACTCTTTTCTTCAAATAGCTGTTATTTGGAATTTCCCAGTTTAAAGGAGGAGGTAGAAACTTCTGTTACAAGGCTACTAGGAAAGCCTGTATTGGTTCCTATGGAAAGGTCAGCAGTGCTCTGTGCTTTCTACGTGTCTTAGATTAGAACAGGAAGTGAGTTATTATTTAACTTGTTTTTCACTGCAAAGTCCAGGAAGAAACTCTTCAGTACTTTAACAGAAATGTGATTTGACACAATGATGGGCTGAAGGTCTCACAGCATTATAAAACTTTTCTGGAATGATTCCAATCATACTGGCAGATAAATGTCTGAAAACTGACTGCATTTGAGTGACAATGTATCTGGCCATAAAATTTTCTGACTGTACAAGAGTGACATGTTATCTGTGACTTTAATTGCCTCGAGTATGTGACACTGCTCTGGGAAAGAATAAATGTAATACAAGTTGATAAAGCAGAGAAGACCAAATGTCTGGCATCGCACCTTGTCTCACTATTTAACCAGGAGAGTTTCACAACCAGTTATAGACTGATGTGCGGTAAGCATTATATCCATTCACATCCCATCATTAAAAGTACTGAGAACTGCACCTAGCCAAACCCAAATATTAAAATCAGACCCAATGCTAATAAGCTCACACTTAAAAGCAAGGGCATCATGCAAGTGGAGAAAATAGTTGCCAGAGGTTTTGAGAAAGGCTGACGTCGCTCTCTGTCTCACTAGGTGCCTTAGCTGTGCTCCTACGAATTATTGCCTGCTTCTCCAATGTTCTCCAATGACTTCTCACATTGCTAGTTCATCAATGTGAATTACTTATTGATAAAAAACCCACAAACCCTATTTTGCACATCGGTAGACTTCTTTCTTCACATATGAAGCTTGTATTTAATAAATGTTGAAATTTCTTGACTGCTTAACAAGAAGAAAATGTGGGTGCAATGTAAGGATTCTTCCTGAAGTTGTACTAAATTTCCATATTTGCTTAAATATATGAAATTTTCATTAGTGCCTATTACGAAAGTGAGTATCGACATGATAGAGGATGATTTTTTTTTTTTTTATTTGTCACTTCAAAACAATTTTTACCTCTTCAGGATCCTTTATTTTTTACAAATATTTAAAATGCTTTTAAGCAGCATTGATAGCTTTGCTTTTGCTAAGCTTCTCAGCCCTAGGTATCCTCATGTATCTGGCATGTACAGTAATATAAAAATCGCCTAAAGGTGAATAAAAATGAACCACATAGTCATATCATAGAATCACAGAATGGTTTG
>NW_009607520.1:0-4032 GCF_000690535.1 Cariama cristata | reverse complement strand
ATATAATAAAAATTGTAGAAATATAATCTTATCTAGGGATAAGGTTATAATTAACCACAAAAGCAATTTAAATAGAGATATGGTGGCTTTTTCATCATTGGAGTCCTCCTTTGAAAGTGAAAGTTACGGTTTTCATGCAGAGTGTTTGGTATGTGGCCAATGTTGCAGAATTGGCCAGACTAGATGTCTCATTGTGTCTTTGCTTTTACAGTCTGTAAATCTGGCTCATCCCCACTCACTTGCTTCCAGCTAAATATTGTGGTCTGCTCAGGACTTAAATTACGTTATTGGTTCCCCAAGTGTCTTTTTAGGTAGCCTACATGAGAATAAATAGAGAGGAAGCAAAACAGCATTACAAAGCGGATGAAAAGACAGGGAGTGTGTACCACAGACAAAATGAATTTTGAATTACCCTTGTTCTGTTTTGTTTGTTTTGTTCTGTTTTTCCACGTAGCTGTGGGGCTTCCTTGGACCTTGCAGGTCCTTCAGAAGAAACTGTACCTGGTACGTGGTGACAAGTGCAGGGTTTTCCAGTTCAAAAAGCCTTTTTGCCAGGACAGAGCTTATCCGTGTTGCACTGACCTGAGGGGGGATGAACAGGATTTTATCATGGGCTCTCAGAGTGCGGAGATCACTGACTTGCCTCCAAAGAGTAAAGACTCCTCTGCTGTTGTAGCAGGCTGTTGCTGTGCCCTAGCATCATGTCGTGACTATCAGCAGAACTGGGCAGGATTTGGGCTCCATGCTTTTCTTGCTCTCAGTGTTCTGTGGGGAGTCCTGCAGATGGTGTGTGTGCAGGGCTGTATCCCAGGCAGCTGCTGGGCCATTTGAAGTGAGGTAAGGAAGCAAAAGCAGAGTCTGTAAGCAAAGGGAGTTGAGGAGGAGACCCATTTTGAAAGCCAGACTTCCCTTTTTCTTGCCTGGCTTGTCTGGTGCAGTGGAAGCATGCGGGATGGGGTGGTTTGCATTTTCTTGCCCCAAGTGTGCAGCTGCTTCCCTGGCAGTTTCTCCAGAGCTTCATGCAAGGTTCCCTGCTGCAAACATGGGCAGACTAGGCCTGTGGGCTAGCACTGAGAGTGCAGTTGTGAACTAGCGCTGGGGGGGTGCATGGAGGTGTCAAGGTGTCTATGTGTTTCTTTCTTTGAAGACCAGGTCAGTAACTTGTCTCATTTGACAGCTATGATTTTGATCTGATGCTGGGAGCCAAAAGGCAACTTTTGCTGTTGGCAATCCATAGCCTAACATGCAACCATATATAAAAGAGTATCACCAAGTACATGACAGGTAGGAGTCTCTCCCCGCCCTCTTCTGTAGAATATCTATACTTACTGAATTGAGACAGCTCCATCTGGATTCCTACAGAGCATTCTGACCCTGTAGGCACAGAACATGCAGCTAAACTGGGTAACTGGAGAAGACAGCAAAACCTAACAGGGATCTAAACCTTATTACCGACATAGAGGATAAAAGTTAAACTTATCCAGGATAAATACGGTCTAAAGGGAAAGGTCATGATTGGCTGTACATGATTGAAGTATAAAAAACAGTATTAAGAAAACCCAAAACGATTAACAAGGATGAGATGGATCATCAGAATGAAGGATGCTAAGATGTACAGTGGCAATAGATGTATGTTATTCCAGCTGTCTGAGTTTCATGTATGCTGTAGAGAGAATAAGTGATGGCTTGTAATTCTTAGTGCTAAATGGGACCTAGAGCAGATCCTACTCCATCTTCAGGCTTTGTTTTGCCAGAAATTAGGATACATGTGAACAATTATTCAGTGGAAGGTGGTTTAAATACGCTATTATTTCCCAATCTTTTTTGTATTGCAAGACTGTAATACTTTGGAAAGGCAGGTGTGATAACTGTATATACGGTCCTGTTTGGAGGAGGATTTGAAGAGATTAGAGATCCCTTCTGTTTCAGTGGTAGCCTGCAGCTAGGTTATCTTTAAGTGACTACCGAATGACAGCATCAGAGTCTTCAGGTGTTCGAAACATGTATTTTTTTCAGCACCATTCACAGCAATAATCTTTCTCATAAAGGAAGTGGCCAATAAATACCTCCAAAAGAACAGATAACAGTAGTTTAAAGGACTGAATTTTGGAGCTCTTGTTTTCTCTAGGAAGCCTAGTGCTTAGGCATTAAGGCCAAGTACTTAAAGAATTTTTTTTTACAGAGTTGATTGCTCAAATTTTGAAACTAGAGAAAAATGGGTACCTCTGTAATGCTATTTGTAAGGCTATCCGACTAGTGTCTATTCGATATTTAAAAAAAAAAAAAAAAAAGACAAGAAACAGGAGAGGCAATAAACTAAACACATCCATACACAAACCCTAACAAACAACAGTTAGCAGAGACAGTAACAAAGACCAGAAATCTTAAATCAGGGGAGCTATTACAGGAACCACTGAAATATAACCTTGAAGAAGTTCAGCCAGATTCTTTGATGATGTGTGATAATTGTGTTTTATTTTTCATATCAGAATGGGTCTTATATGAAGGAGTAAGGTTATGAGATTTTTTTATTTTTGAAGGAGGATTGTGGGACTGTACAAAAAATATTACAGGATTTTTAGGGAGAACAAAACCAGTTCTGCACGCCACAATCTACATATAAACATTATTTTAAATGTTGTCTTATTGTAGAACTGCAAAATGGCCACGTGTGAAGTAATGCAAATAAATGTTAATAATTAGAACTATAACTGTTTGTTATAAAACCTTTTGTTTTGTAATTCATGTCTGGCATTCACCTATGTAGTTATTTCTGTAACTGTTGAACTGTGACATGTAACCCTTATAATCAATAAAAACAGGTTTCACTTAGTCTCCCTTTCATACAGACCCTTTCAAAATTTATGTAAATGTACTTTTTCATGGACTCGCACAATCATTGAGGTTGGAAGGGACTTCTGGAATTCTCTAGTTGAACCTCGCTTCCTCAACGCAGGGTCAACTAGAGTGGGTTGTCCAGGACTGTGTCTAGTTAGGTTTGAAGTATCTCCAAGGACAGAGACTCCACAAATTCTCTGGGCAATTTGTTGCAGTGTTTGGCTGCCCTCAGAGTAAAAATGTTTAAGCGGACCTTTGTGAATTTCAGTTCGTTGCCCATTGCTTCTTGTCCTGTCCTCTCTCAGCCTCTCCTGATGTCAGATGCTCCAAGCCCTTAATCAGTTGCTTAGTGCTTTACTGAACTTGCTCTGTTTTGTCCATGTCTTCCTTGTACCGGGGAAGCTGCGACTGGACCGAGTATTCTACATGTCGTTTCACCAGCACTGGGAAGAGGGGAAGGATCACCTCCCTTATCTGTTGGTGATGCTCTTCCTAATAGAGGCTATTGGTCTACCGAATTACTTAATTTGTACTTGAGTAGTAAGCTTATGCCCTGGCAGTGAAATCCATGGGACAAAGTAAAATGGACACATGGTGGCATCTTCAGTCTTCAGACTCTTGAACAAGAGCTGGGCAAAGCAAGAGTAATAGATGAGCTTAACACTCACTGTGGGGAAGGGAACTTTCAGGGCATGATTATCTCCTGTGGCAGGGCTGCTGAATGTTGCTGTTGCTGCATGCTGATGTTTTGGGGCATGCTGCTTCAAGTTGTGGCTGAAATTTCAAGTGAGTTACCATGGTGCGGTCAGCAGAGCTCTTTAGGTGGAAGGGCACAACCGTGTCCAGCAAGGCCAGGTTTGGCTATTGAGAAAGGCTGGCGTAGCTGGGAAACCTGGCAAGAGGAGAGGGCCTATGCAAGCCTGGCCCAGTGGGGTGGGTGAAACGGGGCCGGGCTGCCCAGGCCGAGCTGATCCGGCTGCACTGTACGCACAGGGGCTGGCGTGGCTGGGCCGTGCGTGTACGGACGCTGGAAGGGATGAGAGGGCAGACGTAGGGTCCTGACTGGGCTGACCTGGGCTGCGACCCACGTAACAGGGCTGGCAGAGCTTAGGTCAGAGCTTAGCTGGGTGTTACGAACGGGGCTGACAGGAAAGCTCAGAGCTACGGGTGGGTAAGGGACAGGGCCGGGGCCCT
>NW_009607519.1:0-2122 GCF_000690535.1 Cariama cristata | reverse complement strand
TGCTTAGGGACATGGTTTAGAGGTGGACTGGGCAGTGCTAGGTTAACCGTTGGACTCGATAATCTTAAAGGTCTTTTCCAAGATTTTACGATTCTATGTCAGGGAACAATCATTTCCCAAGAACATACATAACAATAAGCTAGTGTTCTCATTATCTTTCTTTATCCACAAGATAAGCACATCTTGAACTCTTAAAAGTATTTAGAAGTATCAACTCTCCAAAGTAGTAAATTCTAAAACTTCAGAATGAGTTACATGGCAAGATTAGACTGGCGTATTTTTTTAAATATTGATTTAAATAAAACATTTTGATAAATACAGTGTGTTTCTGTACTAACCTGGAAATGTAATTTTTGCATTTGACCTCTGCTGCAGCAACAGTTTATTTTCTGTATTAAATAAGAAAACACTGAAAGCTCGATGCAGTAAACCTAAAAATAAAAAAAAAAAACCAGAGAGAGCTATTTAACAGAGGATAAAAAAAACAACATATGAAGACAATTTAAGGGCTTAGAATGGCCTCATTTTTGGGTAATCTAATTTAAAATTCACATATGTTAAAAAACAAGGATTTGATAAAAAACTCAAGAGTTATTATTTAGGTTTCCATGTCAGCTTAAGCAAAACATTATGAAAACAGGAAAGTGCTAAAAACAATAATGCAACAGAAGAGTTCTACTAAACTCAGTCAGTTCACCATTCTGAAGATGTATGTTTGGGCAAGTTTCTAAGGAGGGCTCAGCATCCATAAATTTACTATCAAAAAGAGATGACTCAAAAATTCCTAAAAAAATGTATGGAATTTGAAGACGCTTCAGGAATTGTGAAAGTACAATGGAAAACAAGTTCCCTTAAAAACAGTACAGTTGCTGTTTTCTGCACCTTTTGAGTTTGTTATTCCTCACTCTTCAGGAACATGTTTCCTCTGAGTACAGAAAAGGAGGTCACAAACTACTATGGGAGATTTGTGAATCTGACCAACCTCAAATAATATCCACAATTAATTGGAATGACAACATCAAAGAAATCTTTCCTACTAGCAGTATTTGAAGTAGAACTCTGTGTGTACTACTTAAAAATCAGTCTCTTCTACTTGACAACAAAGCAGCAAGTGGCATTCTTCAGAAAAAGCTACATAGAATCAGGTACCTGTAATAGCAAAACAATACTATTTTATCATCAAAATGTGATTCAAAAATATTTTATCAAGACATACAGCTTATATCCACAATCACGCATTTCTGTCCTTTGCTACTGCCTCCAATTGTGTGTTCCTCCATACTGCAGTATTTTTAAAATTAGATCTTGTATGCCGGGGGAGGAGGGGGTGTGGGGAAGTACTTGCTCTGGTTTGATCAACACCCGCCTGAGATTAAGGCTTTAATTTAATCATGACTGTAGTTCTGAACATATTCAATGGTTCAATTAGAAGGTAAGCAAGTTGTACCTTTATCAATGTTTTCATTCAAATGACAGTTCTTCTTAGTATCCGCTCCAATCTTATTATCATTTTCATCGATAAGGATGCACATCTCTGCCAGGAGCTGCACCTGCTGCTCATCCAGGTGATCTGTGTTTACTTCAGGCATCGTGATGGTAGCACGTGTTCTACTAAAAAAAACAATGAAATGAACAGTCATTCAGTAATAATAACATCTGTAAGGTTCTAGGCAGAGCATGAGAACTAATCAAATGACTACGTTTCTGACATGGTGTAAATTGTGCTCCAATTGTATTTCTGGGGCTTTACATGCTTTTGGATTTCTGAAACTTCCTACCCACAATACCAAATGTTGGAACATAACGTGTAAGTGTTTAAAAGATTTCTTTTTTATTTCTCCGGAACTCCATGCTGCAGCTGCTGCAGGACAGACGTACCCAGTGTAACATTTTGATGGGCTGGTGGCATAAGAAATCCGATTCCAAATTCCAGCCAGAACAAACTTCACTTTGCCTAACCCCAGTCTCTCCATGTTCTGCACGGTAACGCTGGGTTACATTTATAACGCCAGACAGCATGTGCAGGTGTATTCTCTCCCCCACCAGTAAGAACTAAGTAACAAGGCTTCCCTCACCACGACAGAGTCCAAGGCACTTCCAAAACACCACCCAAACCCTCCCT
>NW_009607518.1:7365-19010 GCF_000690535.1 Cariama cristata | reverse complement strand
TTATATATATTCAATTTTAGCCACTGATGAATTATGATCATTAGAGCTGTTATGTACATTTCCCAGTGAACTCAAGAAGGAAAGAAAATAACTCTACTTCACTCTGGGATTCTTATCTGTGGATGGATCCCAATTTAGGAGTGAAATAAAGATTAACTGTGTCATCAACATAGACTCTGAGAAGCAAACTGCAGTTGTGGTGCCTCACAAGAAACAGTAAAGTATTCCATAAATGATGCCAAGTATTGTATTATAAGAACCAATTTCTACTGCACTAAAGAAAGATGTCAAAAGCATCCCAGTTAATTGGACACCAATAAACATGGCAAAAAATTGTTCTTTTATTTGTCTCTGCAAGTTAATAAGTTGCCTCTCCTCAAATATGAGATAGTATTAGGTTTCTCAGTTTGCATAATTCTCAAAAGCAATTGATATTCATTTAATCCATTTTAAAATCCACCTGCATTTCTCATTCCTTCAAACTTCTGAGACAATGAATCACTCAGCTTCACTAGATTGCACCTGAAGTAGTGCTTCTTTCCTCATTTAATGCTTTCCTTTCTAAGGTTCCATTTTAGTTTAATTCTAATTTAATTTGTATCATCTTTACTTTACTATCACTCATTGTGTAAATTAACATCTTTCTTTGCTCAAAGCACAGGGGACCTGTAAGGTGTGGTTCCAAAATACAAGGACTGTGGCCAAGGGCATCTTCATGGCCTGGTGGCTCCCAGTTCCAACTGAATTCCCACATAACAGGAGATGTGACCTCCTCTCACACGGCAAAATTCTGTAAGAATCAGGGTCTCCCCCTGCATTATGAATTTAACGGGAGCTGGGAGCCAGGAGAAGTTACTCCTGTGGGAGGAGAGTTTTGTTAGCGGGAGAGCAGGACCACATCTAGCCAACCTGGGTCACTCTGAAAGGCAAGTAAAACATTGGCAAAAGTCATCTTACCCATCAGAAAGCCTCTGAAAATGGCCCAGTGTGATTGCTCCCTATCAGAGCTTAAGAATTCTTATTTTTATTAATCTTGCATTACCAGAAATTTGACCTTACTTTCTCTGCTCTTCAGTTACCATCCCCAGCTCCGCATGTTTCTTATTGAGCAGCTTTATTCTGTGGTATTACACTCTGATTTCTGAGATTTTAACATAGATTTTAAGGGCTATAAATGCTAAAAGCTCATTGATCTCACATCTATTTGTATTCAGAGCTGTGAACCACACAATAATCCTGATGGAAGAATTAGTTTCAGTGGCTCATACTTTCTTATTTCATTAAGATAGAAAACTAAGCTGTATGCCTGGACCACATTTTAATTTTAGTATTTTTCTCAGCTACACGATACATGCACTGCTTTCTAGAATAACATAAGATTTGGAGGGTAATCAATGATTCACAGGGAAACTACTTAGTAAACTTAAGCTTTCACACCAACCAGTTTTTAAAAACAGACATGAAGTGAATATTTTTTTAAAATGACGTGGAAACAGAGGATTAATGCACCAGTGAAACTTAAAAAGTATGGGTACTCTTAGGGCTAAAATACGTCTTTTCACAGAAGGACTGCTTGTTTTGGATGTTGGTTTTTTTCCTTAGCGCTAGTACCATTTGTAATGCAATTGCTAAATGGATGAGCACCACCAAATGGCACTCTGATGGGTACAAACACTAAGCAGAAATTACAGTATTAGCCATAACTGATTTTCAAAAGCTAAAAAAACACAGCATTGTGACAACTCTGTAGAATTGTAGCTAGAAGGATACTGACATATCTATTTCTAATAAATCTTCAAACAACTAATCTTCTGGAATTAATTTCATGTCCAATGATTATTTTAATTTTCTAATAATTTCACAAGGAAATTTCTGGAAGATTTTTTTCTTGATAGCTTTAAAATGTTTGAAGTAGTTCAACACTATTACTATGCGATCAAAACTTGCCATCTTCCATTTCCACTGTTTTAAGGCACTCCTTTTGCCTGCTCACTGCATTTACCCTATCAGTTTCAGTTTTTTTGCTAGTAACTTTAAATATCTTTTTGCTCAGGCTGGATGAGAGGTGATCTGCTACAAACTCTTCAGATGAAAAGGTGATATGTTATCATTCTCTTGATAGGATAGCATCCCTTATAGTGACATACAGAAAAATAAGTGATGAATAGATATGTTTCAAATGTAGGATAGATAGTTCCATCCTCAGGTGCATACTGGTTTATTCATAAACCCATATTTTTTTAACGTATCAAGGATCATACTTATAGAGAGCTTTGTGGCTCCTGTTGACATTTGAGCCTTTTTCCCTCAGATATACTCAGCTGCCTTCAGGACATAACAGTTCCCCTACTATCAGTAGAGTTTTTTACTGTGGTGATGATTGTAGTGATAAAAGGGGGAAGAGTCTGAGTAAATTGGGGATATTAAGAGCACTAGGGAGATATGATCAAAGAGTAGACAGAGTCTGTAAAGAAAGCAAGCAGATTTCCTAAATTCTTTCAGACCACGCCAACTTCGCTCAGTCTTGCACTCTCTCTGTCTCCCTTTCTGTCTGTCCGTCTCCCAGTGACAGACCAGGAGCTCCTGGGAAGAGGTATCACTTTTCATACAGTCAACCTGGAAGAGGAAGTTTTGCCGCCTCTTGGAGTCAGTTGGCCAGAACATTGGGAGCCCCAACCAAAGCACTGGTTACAGGATGATCTGAGCAAGAACTATCTAGAGAAAATAATTCATGTTGTCAACAACAGGCTTTTAAACATTGTGTGGACTTTAAGTGCATTTCTATGCAACAGAAATAGAAAACACGTATTCTGGAGAAGCATCTGTAGTGTGTCCCTCACAGGAAAGGAAGAGGGAGAGCTGAGACCAGCTGGAAAGACATGCCTAGAAACTCTGAGCTTTGGAAATGCCTGCTGTGCTGAAGGTAACAAAGATCCTGTGATAACACTTTGTTCATAAACCTGATGTTTTCCTCGAAAGAAGGAACCTGACCGAAGTCCCTAATATCACATTGTTTAAGCAAGAGAAACCAGTAACCTGAATGGCACTCTTCTCGTTTGTTTCTTCTCTTTGTAAGGACCCTCTTAAATTAGCAGGTCTGGATAACCCGAACGAACCCAAGAGTCTTAAAGATTTGGCTGGGGTTCTTTCCAGCTTCCTGCTATTTATTTTTAATCAATAATAGAATAGACATGTCATTTGTGAAGAGAAGAGAGTTAATAGTATGTCAATGGAGACAGCAGGATGACCCAGCTAAAGTATAGATTTATTACCATGTTATCCTTGAGCGAAAGAATGGAAAGCTGTCATGTGATTCAATCAATTCATATTTAAATTAATAGCAATATAAATGCAATCAATATCATGTTATGGAGGACAGGTCTTATCAAACAAAATTGATTTCATTATTTGATGAGATTACAACTTTCACTGACAAAGGCAACTGCAGATGTAATAAACTTAGACGTTACAAAGGCACAACTTAAAGTTGCACAGACTTAAAAAATTAGTACTTAATTTTCACAATCCCTTGAAAAAAGGGTTAAGAACTGACTAAGTGGCAGACAGTAATATTCAGTAAAAATCAGTGGATTGGATGTGTATAAGGAGATTCACTAAGTGTCAGAATTAATTTTGAATTTATTTTGAATTCTGAACTACTAATGTAAAAGTAAATTAAAAAAAATTACTTCAGATACAATCCATAGAGTACACAATACTGATCTGCAATGTGGATATGGCACAGCAAGAGCACAGACCAGTCAAGGATATAAGGTATTCTGAAGTATAAACAGAACGATAATAAAGAGGGGAAAGTTATTTTTACTTTTTTTAAAAACATTGATGGGACTTAAATGGAATAATGAAATTCAGTTATGAGAATTATATGTAGAAAGCAATGGAGAATAAGAAGAACCACAAATTAAAAGGCTACAAAAAAGTCTTATTATAAAGATAGATTTTAGAAGCTCTATTCATTTAACTCTGAGGCCCTGTAGAGATGGAGCAAGTCTTCTTCACCATACAAAAATATTTGTGTTCTAAAAGACTTGTTGATCTACTTGAAAAGAGCATAACAAAATTAATGACTCAAAGTCATATTCAAATGAGGAAAAAAGTTTTAGCTGTGAGTATGATTAGCCATCAGAACAAACTAGAGTGAAGAGATAAATTCTCTGGCTTGCAACTTAAAGCTATTTGTCTTGATGGAAGACGATACCGTAGAGATCCATTTGAGTAAGGATATACATGACAGCTATATAGACCATGTAAGAACTACAGTTTACACATCAATCTTATACAGAACTCAAAGAAATACGTATTTTATATGAATTCTGAACATGTAGGGTTGCAGATTTTGCACTTAGAAGACACTGGACTTCGTACAAGAATAACAAAAAAGTCCTACATTCTGAATTATATATGATACCAGATTAGAATGACTTGAGATTCACTTCTAGTCCCGTAATCTGAGCAATCACTGAAATTTAGGACTATGAGATATTTCACTACTTTTGATTTATGGAGTTTTTCTACACTGGTCCTTCTCTGAGGAAAACTTGCTCATCTCAGCGGATATTTTTAAAAATATTCTGTTATTTTATGGGCATGTTGAGGAATTCAGTGAGTTTCAATTCTGACATCACAACCTCACAGAGACAGTACACTTATCAGTATGCTAAAAAGAAGGGGCCAAAACTGTTGCTGCTATGGAAATTGGAATTTCCTCCTACTCCTTCGGGTGCCCCTGTTTCTGGAGTGTGATAAACACACTGGCAAGGTGCAGTATGGAAATCTTGCTCGACTTCTACAGATGAAGCAAACAAATGGACCCACTCACTCACCATATCATTCAGCTGCCAGCCTTCATGAGCAACACATCGTTTAGAGATTAAATCTTGTCTTAACTGCAGTTCTTTCTTGCAAGGCATGGATTAGATTGTAAAGGCTAAGTTCTTGTACTCACATCACTTTCTTTATTGCTTAGTATTCCAGCTGCTTTTCTTGGAGGGTATGTCCATTAGTGTATGATACATGGTCATATTTCTTTTAATTAGTAACTTTGAGGAAGAAGAGAAAATTAGTCTCTTTAGGGTGTTACAAAGCCCATGAAGCTTCCATTGGACTATTTTTTAATGTCTGCGGTGCAGATTTTATCTTTAAATAAGGATAGGCTCACAGCTGTTCTAAGGACTTTACTCACCCATACCTGTAGGAAAAAATACAGTCTTATACAGAGAGAATCACAGAATTCTGTAAAATTTACACTTTTATATGCTGACCCCATGATCTGTGCCTTTTCTTTATAGGATGCTTATTTCCTCCCTCAGTGTAGGATGAGAAGATCAAATAACCATTAACCCAAGACCTAAAATGCTAATAAGTTCTGTTATTACTAAAGTGCGTATTTGTCTTATATCCTCTAGCACTAGAAATTGTTTTGAGTGGTTAGTCTTTCTGAATACTTCATTACACGTACTTAATTTGGCTGCTGCATGCATTAATGGTAGGTGAATGTCGTATCCAGCTACACTGGCAAGTAAACAGAAGCCTTTGTTAAGTGTAATTTAAGATGAAATCTATTTTTTAAAGTGGTGAAACATTTATTTATTGTATCAAGGTTAAGTTAAATTAAATTATTTTTTCTGTTTCATATTAGTGTTCATGTAACTTAATCTCTTCTTGCCCACATTCTCAATGACAAAACATAATAGAAATTTGACCAGGTGATAATAGGTGGAGTGACTTCAATAAGATTTGGTAATGAGGTAGCTGATGAGGTTTCATGCAAGGAATGTTTCATTGAAACTGCATTAACAGATGATTAGCAAGCTTAAATTAAGAGGCAAAGAGAACAAACAATATGAAGTCAAGCAGGTGGTAAAGAGGAAATACTAAGGAAGGAGCTAGAGAGATAATAAACCTTAATGCTGAAATATTTCCTCACTCTTTAGAGATGGAGTATTCAGATCCTTTCTTAAGTACTTCAGGGGAGGTAAACATAAAAACGAATTAAGAGCAGAAACGTCAGCACTTCAGATGACAAAAGTACTGTAGCTAAAGCACTAAAGACCTTAGGTCATAGAAATCAGGTGCACAGCAAAGCATATTGAGTGCTAAAACTACATCAGTCTGTGATAATTTGAATAACGTGATTAAACCATTGTTGTCATTGAATGGAGAAGAGAAGGAAGGCCAAGTAAAAGGACTGAAAACATCAACTGATATAGCATTTATATTCTTCAAAAATCCTTGACAGTTTGATTTTCCTGTGGTTATCTCTAAAACAATTGTTTTTACATAAACTTGGAAAGGAGAATGTCACAATCATACAAAAATTGCATGTTTTGCATGACTGTTTGCATACTGGTTGTGCACTACTCAAACTTTATTCTTGCTTCTCAGTTATGCGATTAAGTCGTCAGACTATACAGTGTGGCTACAGATATAAAAATATGTCAGCCTAAAGGCATTGCTAGTAAATGGTGATCTCTCAGAGAAGACATTACAAGAAGTTCCCAAAATAGCCACAAGCTTAAAAACTTATTTGCGTAAGTGATGACTCATGATTATGAATGCTTAAAATCACTACAAAAGTCCACTTGTGAGTAACACAAAAATTGGAAGCTAAACTTGAGATCAGCTTTCCTAAATGACCATATAGTTAATTATGGCAACAGTTACCTTAAAAACCATGTGGAATTCCCAGGTTGGGGAATCTTGTTATTTATTTACTATTTTATTTCTAATATTACTGTATTAATAATCCTAATAATTATTAGTTTATACTAATAATTAGCACTTAATATTTTAATTTAATCATTTATTATTAATGCTATTATTTTCTGCTTCATTACTCTCTAGAATTAAATGCATACAGGGAAGGTGAGTGTTTGTATGATTTAACAGTCCAGTTGTCCTTGTTCCTTGCCTGAATTATTTTGCAACTTTGCTTGTTCTTGGTGATCTGAATCTCAATCTGCTGATGTGACTTTCCAGCTTGTCCTCAGTATGGACTTGCTTGGCAATCACCGGACTCTTGGCTGGCCCTGGTTGCCATCTCCGGACCTCATCTTGCTCAGGTCCTGCAAGATGGTAGCCCTTGTTGGAGCACTTGCACTCCTGCCACCCTGACCTCCTGGCTTCCCTGCCTGCGAGAGCAGCCCTGGGCAGTGTGGTTCTTACAGGTTTTGTCGGTGGCCGGCTGCAGCTGGGACCACACTTCTGTGAAGAGCACACAGACAGCTTTAATGAGCATAGAAGGTGAACGCCTTATTCGGAGATTTTTCAAGATTAACTTTTATCAGCTTGTGACTGATAGGTGTGTGTGAACTTGTCACTGAGTATGAAAATGGTGTAGATGAGAGAAGGCTGCTGACACCATCTAATCTTTTCATTTCTTACAAAGACATGTACAACAGCAAACATAAAAAATGTCCCTTTGGCCGTAGCAACTCTTGTAAAAGAGGTTTTGGAGCTGGTTCCAACCACAAGATTTAGGTTCTGAAATGCCTAAGTTGTCTCTTGTAAAGCAATTCAAATTGCTGTAGGCAGGCAAACTCCTTGTTCCAGAACTTGATATTTCCGGGACATGCACTCATGCTCCCTCTGTGGGCTTCCTCTCCTTGAACAAATTAATCATAGTGACATGATTTCAGCAAGAGATGTGAAGCCCAACCCCACTCCGCCATTATGAGGGTCAGGGTATGCCAGAAGAGAAATCAGCATGCATACTCCTAGATAAGTGCTGTCACCAGCAGAAAAGAACAAGTCAATCTTGTGGGATGGCCAACACTGTCGGTGTTGGGAAAATGTTAGCTGTGTTATGTAAATGTTAAATCCTCAGAGTCTTAAGTCGAAAAACACCTATGTCCTGGACCTTCATTGTAATTTTGACTGGATTTTTACATTTAGACAGCCAGCTTAGTTCTAAGTCACAAGTTAGTTGCCAAGTCCTTTTTTGAATGTTCTCTTTGGAAAAATCTCCAAACCCTGGGACCTGGAGCACCGATTTTATAACTCTAGAAATCACTGAGTGAAACTGGATTATTGTTGGCAACTGCAGTATTTCCAGAGTATTGTATGCACTGTTTCTTTTCGATCTACAATCCCACTTACCATTCTGTCACAGCAGTGCTTTAAAGTTCCTCTTTCCTCACTTCCACCAATCACCATCCCTAAGATTAAAGTTTCTCAGGTGTCGAGTCAATGGATGTATCTGTTTATAAAAACCTGTAAGCTATTCTTTACAGCTGACAAACAGTATTCAAGAAATGCCCAACAACTCTTATTCTTTTAACTTTCTACCTTGACAATATTTAGAAAATATCAATCATTTCAAGGGTCTAATAGCATATTCAACATCCAGTCCTTTCAGGAAGGCTTTTCAGAATGAAGGTCATTGACATTATGGCTCCCTTTTGACCTAAGTTATTTAAGTCTAGACACTTGCTGTAGAATTATAGATCAAAAACTCATCATAATGGCACATAATTTGCTTTTCCAAACCCCAATACAATAAAAAGTAAGAAAAGAATCAGGCAGTTTAATGAGTAGAGTCTCTCTTTTCATAACAAAAGGCTCATCAAGTTGACTTGTGACACCAAGTTGAAAGGCAGTAATTCCTAGGGAAAATTTTAAAGTAAATTTGAGAGATAATTTTTGTTTCCTTGTAAAAGCATGGTAGAAGCAAATAAATAAACAGCTTCAAGTTAGTGAAGATCACTTGGCTCTCCACCTTTTTCTAACAGACTTCAAATGCCTAACTTCTAGGAAATTCTCTGGAATTAATTTATATAGTATCTCTTCTGTAACTGAAGAGACTAAACATGAGAGAGATTGAAAACAGAGCAATATGTTTTAATATTAGCAAGTCAAATAGCAGATCATAGACATGTCAGATATTAATTATTTTGACATTTTTTTCAAATATCCAAGATAAAGGGTTGTGACGCGTTGATCAGTAGAGTTGCTTAAAAATAGGACATACTTCTTAATATAGATTTTCAGAATAAGTGTCGCTACTTGAAAATTTGAAGTATTTGCAAATATTTACAAGGTGTGAATATCAGATACTTCTGAGAAGCCATTCTGCTGCAATACTCCTTCAGCTATTTGGCTAGCATAGCTCTCTAGAGCCTTTCTTGGTTTCTGCAGCATCTAGCCAAAATTTTTTTGAAGCAAAGATGCAGACAACACACACATCTGTATAGGAAAGGTCAATAATGGAGTTAACCTGGGAGATGAGGATGCTCCAGTCATGATCTTTGCATTCCCTTGATGGTGAGTTCTAATTAGTGCACTAAGTACCTGCTGACTCACCTGAACCTTTAATAGTATAGCAAGAAAAATGTCTCTTGTGATTGTGAAAACCAGTGCTGGGGGCAAAGCTACTTGTGTTGTACTAGTGCATAAAGCTCTTCCTCCATCCTCTAGCACTTGTAATTAAGTAGCCTGATTCAGATCATTTGCATGTTTGTTTTGTGCGAGTTGTGAGACCTGGTTTGAATCTGTTCACTTAGATGCATATGATCAGAATTCAGACAGCCAGACCCAGACTACTTTTGGTTTTCAGGTACTGTTTTACTGAATCAATAAACCTAATACACAAATATTTATGTAAAGCAATTCACTAATACACGGAATTCAATTAAATATATCGACAGTCATAATGTCTTGGCCAGAGTCAGTTTCTAATTTGCAAATAACCTTACTTCTGCAAATTAAGCTGCATTGCTATGTTTTCTCATCAAGACAACAATTAAAGGATTAACAGTAGCTGATTCTTCAGTTATGCTTAAATAGAGTGTTATATCTAACTTCCAGAACACATATTCTGCACCAGTATTCCAGACCAGTATAAATAATACAGAAATATCTTATCTGTCTCTCCTCTCAAGATCATCACCATCTTTTTCTTTATTTTTGATCACTTTTAGTACTAATAATGTCCAATTTTTGTCATTTGAAACAAAAATCCCCAAATTAGATAAAACAGTGCATTATTAGGTAGCAGCAACTAGGCACTTCTGTGTAATATGATAGCATTGCTTACATTTCACCATGCAGTAACTTTGCTGTTTTAATTAAGTTTAATTATCTGCAAGTTTTCTTTCACATGCAGAAGGACTGATTGTCTTATATTTATTTGATGAGATCGTAAACTATGTGTATGGACGAGAAAGGGAAAAATGAGAAGAGAGCAGAGCATGTTCGAAAGCTATGATTCAGCAAGTTACATGCTGAACTTTAAGCATGTTGATGCATTTGAAAACAGAAATGCTGAAGAAATATCACATTATGAGTTCACATTATAAGGAAATAGTCATCCACTATTTGGGATTTTAAATTACTGTTTGTAATTATTATTAATTATATAAGTAGGTATTAAAGTAATGACTACCTGTAATTTATGCGTGCTGCATTTGGATTTAATTTGTTTGTTTGTCGTCAGCTGCCATAATAAAATAGAAAGAAGGATAATATTATTAGTTGATAGGATAAAGCAGAATGTTGCTAGGTAAAGCAAAGAAAAATTAGACTAGCTAAAATCTTCAAAACCATTCCCTGCTCAAACCAAAACTGGGGACGCAACTCAATAAACTTGAACTGTGTCATAACAAATGGAGAGATAGTTTTGAGTAAGCCATCTCTATCCCATCTGAAGAATATGCTTCTACTTGGAAGCTATTTCAAAAAATGCTGTACGCAGCTCTTGCCAGCTGTGCTAATAATGAGTAGGAGGAGAGAATTTCTTAGATCAACAGAAGCTAAAAAATATCTACTTCTGTAAGTTGAGATCACCACACAGATTTTTTTTTTTACTTGAAGAGAAATACAAAACTGGTGTAATACCATGAAATAAAATTATAACAGCTGTGTCACTAAGAAACAAGATACAGGAGACTAAAACTAATTCAGATATGATGGGAGAAGATTAAGTCCTAATTTTGCATGAAAGATGTGTAAAGATATGCCTATGTACTACAGTAAAACTGAAGAAACCAATACGCTGTTTTGCAACAAGGATGTTTTTGGTTTGGGGTTTTTTTTTTTGCATGGATGACACATATTGGTTTAACAAGTTACATTCAGGTTAGTTTACATGTGAGCTGGACTTTCTGCCTTACTGCCCCTTTTCTTCTTACCGGAAGAGTGAGTTTTCTATATCATGACTTTTGTCCTGAAGCTTAGCTGATTCATAGTTATTCACAGTTATTTACAGGGTTTTGACTTATCACATGAATTCCAGAGTTTTGAAAACATGAATAAAATGAAGACATGGTAGATTTCTGGAAACAGCAATAGTCAGGAGTAGTTTTGCAATGACCTTGGAGAGCTCCCTCAGCACTTGTGGGAGCATCCCATCATGGCTACAGACATAGGTCTCTCCAGTTTGTTTAAATGTTCCCCAGCCTAATCCTCCTCTACCAAGGTTCTCAGTACAGGAGATTTCTTACAGGTTATCTGTTTCCCTCAGCTAGGATTACAGTTGAAGACTTGCTCTGTGTACAAATACTCACTCATTACATCTTCTGCCTTAAGAAATGTTGCAAGTTATAGATTCTTATAAATCTTGTTCACAGACCACATAGCACAAACAGAGCTGAGGGGAAAGATATATCACAAGAATCCTAATGAAGAGG
>NW_009607518.1:0-7334 GCF_000690535.1 Cariama cristata | reverse complement strand
AGAGTAAGAATGATGATTAATTGCTTTAGGTTCCATCAACCACTTTTATTCATTTCTTATCTAATGAAACAGAATAAAATGTGTTAAATCATTTTTCTTATAGTGTTTCCTTATACAAAACATTTCTCCGTAATACTCAGCACTGTTGTAGCAGTTGAAGATTTAGCGAACTTTGTAAACATTGATTTTTGAGCTTAAAGGTACTGAATAAAACTCTATGATATTAAAATTAGTATATAAACTATGCAATGTTATACATATGCATGTTTATCTATGGATGTTTTTGAACATTCATATATATGCATATACATATATGTCTATACCTATAACTATCTATACTTACATATGTGCCATAATCGTGCTCAACACCCATAGCACTCATACTGCTATCACAGGCTTTCCAATTTCAAATAAAATTGACAAAAGAGGTGGAGTCTTGTGAGCACCTGTATGGATGGAAAAGTCACAGCCTATACTTAAAATTTCCTATATGTCAGGAAATCCATATCACAATCCATTGCAGCCTTCCCTGTTTTCATTGTTAATAGAATGATTAATTTCCACTGGTAAAGGTATGCACATGCCTGTATGCAGAGAAGGATTTTCCAGACTTCCTAGTGGTCTGATTTCTGTACAGACCAGAATTGCTGGTACATTTTGTCTCTTTCTGGTTTTGATTTGGGGTATTTTATTTTTTTTTTATTGGTTGGGGTTTTTTGTTTGTTTCTTCTTCCTTTCTACTGTTTACCTTTATTCAATGTTGAATTTCATATAGTTCTTGTTCTCCAGTGATGGGTGTGTAGTTAACTACCCAGAGGACCGTACTGCATAGCAGAAGTCTCCTCTGCCCTTGGTACCAGGACAACTTTCAGCAAGACAGTCATTGACAAACTCATCCTCTTCTGGCATTGACTATGAGGCTTCTGGCAGCTCCTCAGCTTGTTGCATGCAGGTTGCTACTGCCTCCTTCAACTACCTGCTTCGACTGTTCTAGAAGTGTTTTAGGAGTGTCTTCCAGTCTAAAGAAGCCAGATTAGCTTTAAATATTTTAATGAGTACTCTTTGCTAAACTGGCTCCTTTCATCTGAAATAAGGCTTAGGACTGTTCATATCTCTGCAGACAAACCTGAGAGCAAAGTTACTTCATTAGAGGGCACGAATGGAAAGGCAAAAGATCTACATCTGTAGCCTTGTAGTAGAGGAGAGGTGCCTCCTCCATATGCTCCTCTGACACATTTATGGCAAGGTTACATTTTAGAGTTCTGTTAAGTCCTAACTCCTCCTGTTTCCAGATTTACTTCTTTAAATTAAATTAAATTAAATTAAATTAAATTAAATCCTTTCCACTTTTCCTCCACTCTAGTATTTTTTTTTCCTGCTATGTCCCCTGTGCCCCTAATCTGTGAGTAACCTCCACCTGCTCAAAGGTGTCCCATTTATGACTCATCTTGTTACTGTTCTCTTCTCTGTCACTAATCGTGGTGACACTCAAAGCCTCTGACACTTCCAGCATACTCTGCTATATCACAAGGCTGTGCTTTAATGCCAAATTCTGTTTTCATTGTGTCACAGTATTTTTGGCTAGCAGTGAAAACAGTAAGTCATACTGGAACTACCATGTCCCTTACAGTAGCTTCATTTCTCAGACAGATATTAAAAAGGTAAGATGTGAATTAAACATTTATTTCTGAAGTTCATCTGTGTATGTATGTTTTCCCAGTAAGTTAAGATTAGTGCACTTTGCTCTTCAGGATAAATTAAATTTACAGATTAGATAAAAATACTTACAGCCAAATTCAGAAGTGGTCTATCATCATGTGCTGTGAGCTAGAATCCATTAATGCTAAAGTGGATTCTGTTAGGTCTGCTTGTGACAATTCAACCAATATGCCATGAAACCCCAGCAGTTATAACTTACGTGTCAAGAATTTGGAACAAGGGGTAATTTCTCCATAGAAACGTGGAAGGAACTATTTTATGGAATATGCTTGTCACACTGATGCCATGTAGAAAATGTGAATTTAAAACTTTGTGTCTTGATCTATCAAAAGTATTCACTTGCAAGTCTGCAAAAACAGAATGTAGAAACCAGTGTTAGTATACATATTTGTGTGTGTGTATATAGACAGAGATATATGTATATACTCAAAGGCTTACGCAAACTTATACACATAGTATAAAAGCAACAATGAACATCTTTATATCACAAACTCTAACCCTTTAGCCCTGTAATATGCAAACCTTTATTGACCTGCCTGCAGCTTTGCCTCCTTCTGAGTGAGTGGCTATGGCTAACTGGTTTTACCTCTGGTCACGGTACCATGGTTTTATATTGAGTAGTAGTTCAGAGAAATAAAGGCCAGGTATAATTGGGGAGGCTTAAGAAGTGGAGGCACAGGGTATGGCATAGAGGGATACAGGTATGGAGCGGTAGGAGAGCGGCCAGAGTTTTGGCACTGGTGGCCCCACAGCTATAAACTCACCAACGGTCAGTTAAAGAAATGTAGACCTGAAGTAGGACAAAACAATTTTCAGGATAAATAAGACAACAAAAAAGAAATATCCAATATATGTAGAGGCACCGTATAATGAATCTGAATGTAATGTAGAGACGCAGGCCAGTGAAGAAAGCAAGATGCAAAAGCGTGTTAGGAAACACATAAATATGACTCCACACGGATGTCTAATGTGACGATGAAGAAACCATCAAGATGAACATCAAATTCCTACTAGAAAAGGACTTCAGGTGCCAAGAACTCCCTATAACACCCTACCGCCACCCCCAGAGTGAAACCACCAACTTTGGGATCCAGAGGAGCAGTGGAAGGGTAAGCATTACACCAGGAAAAGGGTAGAAATTAAGTGTACGTATAACAATTTTAACTGTATTATTAAGACTTTTCCTGTATAGGAGGATTCTTTCTTTTTCTGTAATAAATATATCTGGACTATTAATGATTCTTGGAATAGGCTGTTAAGACATCAGTTATATCAACACTAAAATCTTGGTTTTACATAAAAAGTGAGTTTACTTTTTGCCAAAAAACAAGATCTTGAGCACAACACAGAAATATATACAGACATACACACATATATTCAGTAAATGTTCTAGGATCTTAATTAATCTCTAGACAATCTCAAAGGTATAACTCTGTTTGAGTCACCCCTACCACTGCATGATCTGCTGATCTTTTCTGTCTCTTGCTGTGTTCTCATCCTACACACCTTCCCCCCTCCTTCCCCCCGATGCTGTAAAGCCGTCCACGAAAAGAAACAGTTAAATTTGCGGTACGTATGTCTTGGAATATATAAACTGTGGACCTGAAACTGTCACATCTCCCTGCAGTCACATTCACAGGGGTCACAGGTGTCTGCTTTATTGTCATTAAATACACCAATGAATTATGGCAGTAGGTATTCAAATCAGTTTGTGACTTCAATTTGTAATTCCTCCCTGAGGCTGAGCTGTATGAGTAGGTTCCCTGTCCCTGGAGCATGGCCATTTACAATTTTCACTGTCAGCAGCCTGAACTTAGAGTCACAACAGTAAAAATCATTGGAATGGTAAAGTATGCAAAGAATATGACTCAGGATGAGGTAAGCAGATGTAGTCTTTCAAATCTGGCACTGTATCACTATACCTACTCTGATCATTTGTACATGCACCGAGTCTAAAAGCTCTTACACTGAGTCTAAAAACGGCAGGAGATGAGGAACGGTGTCAGTAACAGCCTGAGGAGCTTCAGCCGGAACAGGCTATTCTGTCATCTACCATTATTTCTGCTAATTGAGGATTGCTCTTGACATACGTATTTTTTCACATTTACTGTTTCACATTTCCCTTTTTAACAGTATTTTCACTGATTTTCTTCTATTTGTCAGTAAGTTGCAGGTATCTCTGTTTGGTGGCGATAAGCACAGTTTTGAGAAATGCTCACCTGTTTTCCTTATTCCATTATACCAGGCTTTCAAAAAGCGTTATTGTGCTGCTGCATCATGTATTTCCAGGTCATCCAGAGCAGCCAAATTACCTTTTCAATATCTTTTTTTAAGTACATTTGCATCCTTTGTAGGTCTTACACATGCCTTCTGCATCAAAAGCCTATGCAAAACAATTGGAACCTCTAGCTGGTGAGAAATGTGCCTATGCAATGGGTGGTTTCTCACTCAGAGAGAAATACCATATGAGATCTCTGAAGATTGTTTTAGCAACGTGGTCACTAGTGGGTACAACACAAAATAGCAACAGAAGGACAATGCCAGAGAGGACATGATTCCTTTGCAACTCATTTACTGTAAATGATTGCAGTTTTGTGACCCATCTAACTGCACATGACTATGCTGCATGCCAGGGAGCAGACAATCAGCTTTGTACATGTAAGAGGACTTTCATCTCCAGTATAAGTAAGAAGAGAAAGGACTGTGCGGTGGTAACTGTAGTATGCACCTCTGCAGCAGTGCTAATGACAAACACCATCTTAGGACTCCAGGAAAATCCACAGCAGACTTAAAATATTTTTTAATTATTAAGCAGATTGCCGTGCCATGACTTCCATCCTCCATGTAAGGTGATTATAATGGAACACACATTTTCAGTCAATGCCTCTTCAAGGGACTTCTGCTGCTCATTCAGGCTGGAGCGTGGGCGATGCATCTCCTGCCTTTCTGCCCTGGGGCTCTTCCTGGGAGACAATCAGGCAAGAGGGATTAGGTATTCATCTAGTTTAATAACTCCTAATCCCCCTGGGGGAACAAAGCATAGGAGGAAAGGGATCAGCTAATTATAGTTAATTGTATTAGCTGGGAGAGAGTGATTAACATAATTAAGATAGCCTTGTGACTAGTAGCTCTATGGCAGGAAAGTGTCCTTAGATGTAGCAGGTTAATAGAAGTATGAGCTAGCCAACCTAGCTAAAGTTCTAAAAGGATTCTTTTTTTGACAAGCATATGTCAGAGAAAGCACGCAAGGCTGTTGCAAGCATGCAAGGACGGTAAGTGAGGCAGGCTTTACAGAAAGACGGAAGATTGCAGGTTAATGCACTGGAAAGCTTGCAGTGTATGAGTAATGTAAAAGAGGTAAGGGTACATGAGTTGCCTGGAAACAGAGGCTGTGGGCTAGGAAACAGGTACTGGTGTAGGGTGAATATAAACACAGACATGAGAAAGGGTTTTGTTTGGCATTGCTGTTGTTAGGGAGTGGATTTTATCCTTCTTTTTTTCCCCTCTGCCTCCCACAGGATTGAATGTAAACATATGTTATGAAAGCCAAATACATTTCATGGTATAATTTCTTTCTTTGGCAAGGTGTGAGGCTTCTTGCTCTCCGTGCATTCCCTGGGGTCTTTCACGACAGTAATATGGTGTCATTTCAAACTTGGGAGGCCTGAAAAGGTGCATGCATAGAAATACAGAATCACAGCTTTTCAGTACTTTCGGGGCAGTAATAGAGCAGTAATCCTCAGCTCCTAATTTCACGACACCTGAGAATCTAAGAGCTATGTAAGGGGATTTGTAAAATTTAGTTAAATTTTTTTTTTCCATTTCTGCATTTTTCCCAAAGTGATGGAGGCATTCCACATTTAGAAATAATAAGAAGAGGCCAAACTGTTTGAGAAAGGCATGCTTCAGTTTCTCCCATAGCTAGTAAGAGTTTCCTGGGTTGAACTTCCACGGCTACGCTTATGTTTTTCTTTTGTATGTGTATTGGTGTGAAATGTTTTTAAATGAGTTTTTTATTAGTTATAACACAAAGCAATTCAGATTGTTCCTACAAGAATTTATTTTTTTTTAAAGGAGATAGCTCATGTTGCCCAGTATAACTAAGAATTCATTGTGATCTTAATTTTTCTTTGATTTCTGTAAATGAAGAACTTTGTCATAGAAAAAGTACTTTAATTTCGGCTCACCTAGTTATTATGTTGTATCTCTGGTTTTCTATGCTAAAAAAGAAAAATGGATCTGTATAATTAGGATCCTTCTCTGGTAATGCAACAGAGATGTCTGTTTAAATTTCTTATAAAGAATTTTACTTTCTGGGCTGTTAGTGTTCCTGAGTTCCAACAAAACAGTCCAGCCATCCCCAGAGCCTTTGCCCCTCAATGGCCTTGCAGTACCACTGAAACAAAACAAAAAATACAGTCTACAAAGTGGAAAACATCCTTACTATCACAGAAGAAGCTACAACTAGTGATCATAATAAATCTTCAAGAAGAGGGCTAACTTGTGAATTTTAAGCCTATTCCTGAACCATCATAAGAAAGGGTACAAGCATTGGAGTAGAATGATATGCCGTAAGGTTTCCTTTCTAGACAGAGGTATATCACATCCCTGCTGGAAAGAGACAGTGATTAGGCCAAAATATAAACCATAAGTGTGGACTCAAAGCTTTGATCTGCTGGTGGATTAAATCTATACTTTTATTTTCATTTCCAAACCCAGGAGTTTCTTGCTGCCCTAAATCCAGCATAGTTACATCTATTCAAAACAAGAAATCAAGTGGAAAAGCTTGCAAACTTTTTTCTACCTCTCTGTCAACATAGTTCGGCAGAGAACATGCTCTGTGCCCTGTGAGGCTATGACCTTAGGAGATCTCCAAACAAATGCTTTCCACAGACTCAGGACGCAAATCCACAACATTATTGATGAAGAATAACTTCAGATGGAATGTATGTCAGTCAGATATGCTGATCTAGCAGCATAACAGTGTTTGAGGTCACTGTTAACCACATTTACATAAGAAATCCAATTTGATTAAGCTAAAATGCGTATTATTTTCTATTCACTTTTCATCAAGGTTCTATGAAAAATTCACGTGTATATACACATATGTATATATTCTATTTGGGATTTTACTATTTCACTGAGATGTTTGCAAACAAAAAAAATAAAGCTTCTGTTAAAATGGGCTATTGTAAAGAAGCCTTACTTGTGAGGCAACTTCAAGGGGATTGCAAATATGTTAAAAAAAAAAAAAAAAAAGAATAAAACCAGCAGAAAAACACAAAAAGTGACTTGATATTTGTTAAGATCTCAAAAATTGCTACAAAAATTACAGCTAAAAGTCTGATGATAAAGAATCCAGTAGTCCACTGATAATATAATAATATTATTCTTAATATGAACATTGTATTTTTTTAAAGTATATTATAATAATGTGTGTATATTATGAATATACAGTTCTTAGTAGTTCAATTTTTGGTATCTGCAGAGATGAAAAATCTACACTGAAAGTATAGCAGAACACTCAAAACCTTTAAAAAGCTTTGGTTGGCTTTTTGGGCTATTTTTGGGTTTTGAAAATTTTTGATCAACCCCAAGCACAAATACAGGCTGGG
>NW_009607517.1:0-2002 GCF_000690535.1 Cariama cristata | reverse complement strand
GCCCAAGAGAGCCCGCAGGGCACAAGCACCCACCCGTGGGCGTAACGATCCAGCAACAGCTACAGACATGAACCACCATCACCTCTGAGAGCAGGCACTGCCTGAACCTGTAGTCAGCTTCAGACAGGGCAGTTACTAGGAAAACTTAACTGAAGGAAAAGAAAAATAAAATCTACTGAAAGAAGAAATAGTTCTGCTTCAGCCAAACCAGCATATGTAGAAATAGATTTTTAAATAGGACTCTCCTGTTACATACTCTTTCGTTAGGAAGTACAAGATGATGATCTAAGAAATCTTGGAGGAAGATTACTGAGGTTAAATGTCCTTCCAATGACATTTGAATTATAATCTTACCATGAACAAATGAAATGTGAGGCCCACTTGAGAAAGAAGTTTAGCTAAATCATAGGCAAATAAATTGTTTCAAAACAAGTAAAGAATTTCCTTTCCATAGTTTCTCTATGATAAGCAATAAGTAAATAGTCTGGGTGTGAGCAGTCCATTTATTTATTCAGAGACAAAATTGTATCTCATAATGCAATTTATATTGAAAGAGTTTGTCTGATAGAAGACATTATACAATTACTTTTCAATGAATCACATTAATAGCTTGTGATAAAAAGAACATGATGTACACTGGATAGGTTAATGCTTAAATGTAAACAGGCTGAACTTTCTGCTACAACAGCAATGCTGAAATAGATGGTGAAGGTGGAACATTTTGTTTGGAAAGATAGCATAACTACAAATACTTCTGAAATACAGGAAAACTGGGTTATCTTTAGAAATGGAGTAACATAAACCTTATAATAGAAAGTGTAAGTGTGCGTGCATAGGGACTAAAAGATCAAGGATCTTGGAAGTAAGGAAGAGGAAGAAATATCTCAGATCAGGTGACAATAAAGCTGTAGAAAAGTCAAAGATCAGCTCTGAATAAACCAGGTTAGACACATTGAAGAGAAATAAAGAAGTATGACTGTTTTTTAAAAAATGCCTCACATATTCCCAAGAGTATTCGGAGATATTCAGCTACTAAAAGAGCTTTGGTCACACAATCACATGGTTTCTAGATGGTATTTCTCTTTATCTCACAATCGTGTTTACTAAAGATACTAATATTTTTAAGTTCTTTTAAAGTAAGTGAAAAAAATCTCCCAAAACTATGCTAAAAATATTACATATTGTAACAAGCAACTGGTACTAGTGGCAAACTCAGTAAGAGAAGCATTTGTTGGGAACATAACTGTGCTAAACAAAAAAATGATGAAGTCAAAATCATGTATTTCGTAAGCACACAAACTGTCTTACAGGTACATTTATTTGTTATGTTCCTAATTTCCTTTTTTAAGCTGATCAGTCTCTTTATTTACATACAAAAGACAAACTGATATATATTTAAATCTATCTATATATCTGTTCTGTACCACTGGAATAAGACTTTATTAATCCACTCAGCCATCTTGCTGAGGACAATGTTGTCTTCTAAACCATTACAAGAAAACATCAGTAGATTATGTAATTCTGACTTCATCTCAAACCAATTGCCAAAACCCAGAGAATAAATTTCAACTTTTGCATGTACAAGTATTGGAAACTTCATATGTCAGTGCACGCACATAGACACAGGAATCACCAGCAGATCCCTAGTTCAGTCAGCAAAACTATGCTGATTTACTCTCTGTATCTAGTCTGATGCATCCAAAATGTAAAAACTCATTGCTTCTGTACAGAGGACAAAAAACCCCAAAGCATAGCCTGTGCACTGGGCATTTTCCAAAATTCCTAGTGGAAAGATAGGAAGGGTAAATGACTTAATTTAATTTGCTAAATACTGTGATAAGACATAAATGACTAATCCTAATGCCTGCTTAGAAGTACAATACCCTGAAGGTGTATCATACACACATACATGAAGGAAAAACAATGAGCAGGTGACTGCCTTAGTCTTCCAATGCAGTTCCTTCTGTACAATCATATGTCGCAAGCCGGTCAGAAACCGGAG
>NW_009607516.1:0-1851 GCF_000690535.1 Cariama cristata | reverse complement strand
CTCCCACCCAACTTGGTGTTGTCTACAAATTTATCTCAATCCCCACATCCAGGTCATCTATAAAGATGTTAAACAGCACCAGCCCCAAAACTGAGCCCTAGGGAACACCACTAGTGACTGGCCACCAACTGGATTTACCTCCATTAACCACAACCCTCTGGGCCTGGCCATCCAGCCAGTTCTTTACCCATCGAAAAGTCCACCTATCTAAGCCATGAGATGCCAGTTTATTTAGGAGGATGCTGTGGGAGACCGTATCAAAGGCCTTACTAAAGTCTAGGTAGACAATATCTACAGCCTTTCCCTCATCTACCAAGCGGATCACCCTGTCATAGAAGGAAACCAGATTGGTCAAGCATGATCTTCTTTTCATAAATCCATGTTGGCTGGCCCTGATCCCCTGATTTTCCTGCATGTGCTGTGTAATGGCCCTCAGGATGATCTGTTCCATAACCTTGCCTGGAACCGAGGTCAGGCTGACAGGCCTGTAGTTCCCCAGATCGTCTTTCCGACTCTTTCTTGTAGATGGACGTTACATTCGCTAACTTCCAGTCTGCTGGAACTTCTCCAGTTAACCTGGACTCCCGGTAGATGATTGCAAGAGGTTTGGCAACTTCTTTTGCCAGTTCCCTCATTACTCTGGGGTGAATCTCATCAGGGCCCATAGACTTATGACAGTCTAATTGGCACAGGAACTCATCCATAGCCAGAGGATAATTACAATCAGTTTACCTAGGACTCACACACCATATGTAAGCCAGTAGTTTGGGTCCTCCCTGAGGTGGAGTTGCTCTGCCCCTGGAGCTGTTGTAAGAATCTGTTTTGTAACTGTTTCTGTCCAAACATCTCAGGAACCAGGTTTTCGAAGGTTCTTCTATTGACCTCAAATGTTCTGTGCCTTCAAAATCTTGATGAGTGGAATTTGTTTTTCCTGGACTTTTTGTTTCCTTTTGAAGGTTAGAGCACGGAAGAAACAGTTCAGAGGGAGCAGAGAAGACTTTTTTTTTATTTGTTTTCATATAATTATATAATCCCTTTGAAGCTACAATAAGAAGGAGAACAAGGAGCATAACTTTTTTTTTCCAAAAGCTGAACTCCAATTCCATTTTCCTTCTTTGACACAAGGGAGCTAAGTTACCTCCTTTCCCATATTTATGCTGGCTAAGAGGCAGGTTTATCCAGCAAGTGAAGCAGAACCGTTGCCTACTGGGAGACAACGAACCGTCCAGCTGGGACCAGCATCGTGGATCTGTCCCTGCCTGTTCTGCTGAGCTAGCTGTCTCAGGCTGAACTGGGACTTTCCTCCAAGTTTCCTTATTTGATCCTCAGCTATCGGGCAGTTTTTGTGTGCTCTTCCTTTTCAGGCCCCATCAACAACTTCCCTCTCCTTTTTCACAATGCATTTAATCTCCCATCAAAGAACAGGAACCACAGCAACTGCCTGAAAAACTACAAGGAGTTTGCAAGCTTGGGCTGCCTGTGGGAAGCAGCTTTAAGGCTGGGTACAATTTTCAAGACCAGCAGCTACTTTGCTTTAATTCCTTCTACAGACTCATTTGTTCTGCACTGGCATGGATTAACCGAGCCCACCGAATTCCTTGCACTGACTCTTGCCCTGAACTAAGCCCTGCAATGCCAGCCTGACAGCTGTACCTACTAGGAGTAGCTACCACTGGCTCTGCACACGTAGTGGCAATGCAAGCAACGTCCCTGTGGTAGACAGCTCTGCGTCCTGCCCTGCTGCACCCCTGGGACCAGCCATTGAACTTATGATGCCATCATCCAGGCATGATGGCCAAGGAGAGCCTGGACAGGCTGGACAGATGGCCGGCTGAACATGAGCCAGCAGTG
>NW_009607515.1:0-3497 GCF_000690535.1 Cariama cristata | reverse complement strand
GCAGGGTAGGGCGCGGTGTTCTCTGAGGCGCGGTGTGTGCCTGCCGGGGGGACAGCAGTCCGGTGCGGGGACGGGCTGGCAGTCCGGTTTTGCCCATTGGTTTGGGTGGTTTTGTTTTGCTTTGTTTGGTTTTGCTTTAGCTTTTTTTTTTTTTTTACTTAGTATGTGGGGAAAGTGACAGTGCTCCTTGTGCTTCCCACTGTGTGACTTGGAGAGGGCCGCCGGGCAAAGTCAGGGTTGGGGTTCAGATGGAGGCATCCGCTCCTGTGGTGGCCATCCTTCAAACAAAGAGGTGCTGAAAATGTCCGTCCTTGCCTCTCAGAACTGAGGAATGCTGAATGTATGAACATGCACATACACACGTGGTGTATGAGCAGGTATGCCCACACCTTGTCAGGCAGGCCAGAGACTTCAGTCGGTGCCTTCTGCTCACATTGGACCAAGGTTACTTGGAGTTGCTTCTACATAATCTTGAGGGTTTGGAGATTTCTGGGAGGTGGTTTTCTACTGGCTTCCTGCCCTCTGAGTCCTCTGAAGGCTTCATTAGAGGATTAACTCTTTGCAGGGCTCAAAATGCACGTTCCACACACACAGCCCTCGGCAGCGCTGACCTCTTAAAAATAATGGGCCTCTTTAGCAAGGCCATAACCCGGTATACTTAAGGGTCACAACTAAAGGAAGGAAGGAGAGCAGGCAAAACGGTAACACTTGAAACTACTGGCAATGGCTCTTTTCCCCCCTCATTTTACTTCCCCCCCCTCGTTTTACTTCATGTTTTACAGCATTGGATCATGAGCGAGCAGAAAGCATGCAAGCATATCTGCACCAGTGTCCTCATCTGTATCGAGAAAGCCTAAAAGCTGGAAAGCTTTGGCCTGCAAAGTGCCAACCCTCACTGCAGCTCATGCTAAGGAAGTGCTCAAAGGACATGTTTACATTTCACCAAATGAGCAGTCCCACTTGCTTTGGAAGGATGTTGTCCTGAAAGGGAGGAACCATACTCTGTAGTAAGCCTGCTGCTTGCAGTGCCCCAAACATGCTGCGTATTTTCAGCCTAAACTGAGCATCTGTCCACAGCGATCTTGTGGTATCTAATAAGGATGCAGCAGTGGTTCAGTCCTCCCCAGCATCCCTAATATGGGAAAAGGAACTAGGAGGAGAAGATGAATATTGAAATGAAGATGCCTGTGGGTGTTTGTGCGTTGGGGAAGAAGGTGTGAGGAGGAGTATTGTGAGGGCTGGCTGAGGGCAACCAATTCACAAGGGACGGAGCAAGATGATCAGCTTTATTTGTGGTGCCATAGACAATAGGCAATTCATCCTGATCAACTTTTTAAGTGAAATAGTAGTTTTATATTCGATACTAACTGTAAAAAAATCTTCAACACCTATGTTACAGATTGATTGAGGGATATTAAACTAGCAAAGATTTTTTTTCCCATTTAGTAGAGAGAGAATACTTGTATCTGAGTCCTCAGATCTACACAAAGCCTCCTTATTTTGGGGTAGTCAGAGAGATACATTTTAAGTTGGTCTAAAATTAATTTGATTAGAACTGGTGAATAGCTGGGTTTTGGTTTTTTTAATAAGAATTATGATTATATAAATGAAAGATCACTGATGTATTTTGGAATGTCGAACTGCCTGAACAAAAACCACAGATGCACTCAGTGCTCTTTGAGAAAAATCTTACCATCCTCTCATAAAGTTTCTGAAAAATACTGTGTTAGTGCCTAAGATGATCATGCTGACCTATTTTTTCTTTTTTCTTTTTTTTTTTTTTTTTGCATCTTTCTAGTTGGTACAATTGTGTTCTGGGAAAAAGGAGTTGGAATTCCTATAATAATTTGCCCACCATATGCTTCTGAATCTGCCAGGATGCAGGTGGGGAGACATAAGCAACAGTGTTTCAGGACAAGTTTCTAGATATACAGCCAAGTTATTTTCACCAGTCCTTATTTCTGACCATAATAAACCATACCAGCAATGAAAACTGTGCCTAGTTTTTAAAAGCCTCAAAAATTGCTGACTGACTCAGGAAAATAATGAATGAGCGTATGGCTGTACACATTTGAAATATGCACAGTTTCATATTTTTGTGATACTTTTTCATTGGTAATTGCATTTTTCTCCAACATTAATTGCTCAGTCTTTAAGTGAAAGGTATTAGCCTGTGTGAAAACTCTGAGCACTGTACTCATTTGGATTCAGTTACTTGTAAGTTAAATAATAAATTAATTTGCAAATGTTGGTATCAGCTGCCTTAGTGTAGGGCCAAGGTAGGACATCCAAGTTCGGAAGGTATGTGGGGCTGAGTGCTGGGCATATTGAAGATGTATTGTTAATTGAATATTTTCTTGGAACTTCTTATCATATTTTAAAGTCACATGTGAAGTAGAGTTTCTAATTATATTATTTTTATTCCAAAAGTTTTATTTCAAATAAGTTGTATTTTAAAGCCTATTTTAAAATAACATCATGTGGATAACAACTCTTGACTCACAGAACTGGTAAGGAATTTGTTTGGTTTTGGGATCTTAGTATTTACCTTCCCGCTGGAACTACATACTCACATGAATTGCAGCTAAGGGATTGTTCTGTGTGATCCTTCAGAGGTATTTGATTTTACGTTACTTTGAAGGGACTAGTGGTCTATTTAACTACCTAACCCTGTCAGCTGTTCAGGCCTTTGGAAAAGCCCCTATTTTCAGTCCTTTTGACTTCTGCCGGAAGCAGTGGTGCTCTTTGTGCCTGAGGTTATTGGCACCTTGATGGATTGGGCCCTGGCCTCTCCTAAGTCTGTTGCCTCAGTTGACGGCAGTGGGTCTGCCATTAAGAGATCCGTGGATAATATAATGCTTTAGCATTGCAGATAAGTAGTGACTTCTGTGTGTTTGACTTTTTAAATCTTCTTGGAGAGGCACAAATTATTCGATCAAGCTGTTTCTGAATGAGGTCTCAAGACACACATTCGTCATTGTGAGAAATTTCCTTCTGAGACTTTTAAGGGGTTCATTCTCTAATCTGTACATATAGAAGCATTTTGATAACTGAAGATGAATGACTAAACAATTCCGAGGTTTCATGTATGCTTATATAGTATATATATCAGCAATTGCTAAGATGACCATTCATTCATATAAATTTGCAGAGGCATATTAGAGGCTGCCTTCACCAATTTCTCTGAAAACGGCAAACTAATGCCTGTACTCTAACTCCACCCATTTGCGACCAATTTATTTGCAGGGCACATAAACAGAAGAGCAAAATTTGCTCTTTGTACACACAAGGCAGCATAACTTGTGCCTGCACAGAGGACACCGAACTACCTAACATTAAAATTTTGTTGTCATTAGTCACACAGATCCCGTGACAAACTGGTAAATTTAGTCCAACCTGAGGTAAACAGGAAAAATAAAAGTGTGGGGAATAAAAGGTAAGCTCAGTGTGATAGTTTGTCTTCTTGGACTGAGACCAACTGTATGAGGATCAACAAG
>NW_009607514.1:0-9082 GCF_000690535.1 Cariama cristata | reverse complement strand
GGAACGCCACTCGTCACCGGTCTCCACTCGAACATTGAGCCCTTGACCGCAACTCTTTGAGTGCAACCACCCAGCCAATTCCTTATCCACTGAGCGGTCCACCTGTCAAATCCAGGTCTCTCCAATTTAGAGACAAGGATGTTGTGCAAGACAGCATCAAATGCTCTGCACAAGTCCAGGTAGATGATGTCAGTTGCTCTTCCCTTATCCACCAACGCTGTAACCCTGTCATAGAAGGCCACCAAATTTGTCAGGCACGATTTGCCCTTAGTGAAGCCACGTTGGCTGTCACCAGTCACCTCCTTATTATCCATATGCCTCAGCATAGTTCCCAGGAGGATCCGCTCCATGATCTTGCTGGGCACTGAGGTGAGACTGACTGGCCTGTTGCTCCCTGAGTCTTCCTTTTTTCCCCTTTTTAAAAATGGGGGTTATGTTTCCACTTTTCCAGTCAGTGGGAACTTCCCCGGGCTGCCGTGACTTCTCAAATATGATGGATAGTGGCTTAGCCACCTCATCCACCAGTTCCCTCAGGATCCATATCATTAACACTGGGTTTAAATGATTCCTAAATCAACAGTTTGGTATTGTTGATTCCTACTAGAGTAACATTAAGTAGCTCCAGATAAAGCCAAGGCCTCACTGTGCAAAACTAACAGCTTAACATCATCCTTGCTCAGAAGAATTTATAGTCCACACAGTTTGTTTATGAATTGGGATAATAAGAAATCACACCTTAGCTTATGATCTTCCTTGGCCAAGGTCATGAAAAGAGTAGAACTGAAAATTACACACAGATTTTCTGTATGTCTGTTTTAATTTCAAAGGCATCCAAAAGGTTTTGATTCATTATCTCCAATTCAGGAGTGGTTATCAAGACCACTTGTTCTGTTACTGCTTCTATGGTAGAGCCAGCAAAGACAGCTTTTACTCGTTAACCTAATGCTGTAATAATTTAGTTTAAATTGCCACAGCTTTCAACTTATGCTGGTAAGACAGGCTGTAAGCTGTAGTAAAAAAGAAAGAGACAACTTCTTGTTCCGCAGCTTGTGTCTAGCATGGCTTCCTCTACCAGAAAGGTGCAGCTAGGCTTGGTAACTTCAACAGCCAAGATGCATCATAAATTGGAGCCATTATACATGCAGAAAGGTAAAATCTTGTTTGCTTGCTGAAGGTCTCACTACCCCTAGTTTAAGGACTTCAGTTCCTTAACCTTACCCACACATATCCTCTGTTTCATCCTAGGATCTCAAAATTTATGTGTTTACTTGTGATGACAGTAATTAATGTCTGGAGTTTGGGTGGTTTTTTGGTGTTTGGTTTCTTGGGGGTGTGTTTGTTTTTTGTTCACCAGCTCCACTAGTATTCTGTGAGAATTTTGCTAACTAGTAGCATATGACCAAGCCCAAAGTACATTTACAGAGTACATAAGGAAATGTCATCCAAAACCAGTAAAAAATTATTAATTTTACCCCAGCAGAACTGCTTACTTGTCTTCTCAAACTTCAGAGATAATTTTTAGAAATTCTTCATCTATTCCTGATTCACAGTAACTTTTAACACACTACTACTTCAAACAAAACTATTGCTGAAGTCAGATAGGTCAGATCTGGCACCAAAAGAATTTTTGGCTTAAACCAATCACTTAATTTTAAGTGATGCCACATGATGCCAGAATAAATGAATCATTAGACCTATATCCCTGCTTATTTAAAAAAAAAAAAAAAAGTCTTAGAAAATGAAAGTGTCTGAGAAGGCCAAGCAGACAGGAGTAAGCATTTAATCATTGGAGAAAGTCAAGCTGAGTTCAATCACAGGTCAGAGCTGAAGGTCTGCTCAGAATCAAGTACCTCAAATTAAAGCACTTTGGGCACAGACATGTCTACAGCCAAACACTCAAATCAGTCTAATACAAGTACCAGTATGTTTGCTTCCTTTTATTTGAATCTGTCTAAATGAGAAAGTCCTAAGATATTGAGGTATTGTCAGACCTAGCTCTTGTGGATCCAGGAACTGACCCTGAGATGAC
The DNA here is from genome assembly GCF_000690535.1 of Cariama cristata. Lineage (NCBI taxonomy): Eukaryota > Metazoa > Chordata > Aves > Cariamiformes > Cariamidae > Cariama > Cariama cristata. The sequence continues at coordinate 7,053 of NW_009607514.1, read as the reverse complement.
TGATCTTGTTATCCCATTTCCAGCGGCCTTCTCTCTGCTAGTCTGCCTGCTGGAGATTACTATTCCTTGATTTCCACTAGTTAAACTCATCATTGGCTTCTTTTTTCACCTAGCTCTATGAAATCAAGTTTAAAAAGATTTCTTTTTGTGGTAGACTTTGTATATTACAATCCATACAGGTTCAGCAACCATCAGCTATCAAGTGCCAGAGATAATGTCTGAAAATGGCAACAAATGGTTTTTAATATAATCAGGGTTAACAACACTCCCTCTCAGAATTCTGAAATGTAAAAAGAGAGTTAGTTTTTCCCATAATTAAAGATATTATTTCTATGTGGCCAGCAGCCTAGGTGTGAGGGAAGGAAGTCATCAATGCAAGCTCTTTGCTCACTTAAGGAGATATTATACAAAACATTAAACCCAATGAGGGTATCTGTCAAAATCTAAGAGACTCCATCTCTGCTGTTATCTACCTTCCATTATGGATTAATTTGACACTAATTGCAAAAATGATTTAATTTAGCTCATCTTCAAAAAATACTGTTTGAAAATTAAAATTAATGGCTAGGATAAAATGTAAGTATTCTAACTGAATAAAAGCTTGGAGATGAAGGGCCAGGGACTGACAGAGAAAGATTAGATGGGAATTACCTCAAAAAATTGTATTTAATACATAAAGCAACAGAGACCCTTTAAAGAACATGGCAGGTACTGGTGGAGGAAATGTCAAAGAAATTGTGTACTGACGGAGAGGGATGGAAAAAACAAATCTGAAGCATTTTAGCTCTAAAATGGACTTTGGGACTACATTTTGTTAGATCTAAAAAAACCACAAGAAATCACACACTTTTAAAAGTTTTATCCAACTAGCAAAACCTAGAAAATCAAGTATTTATTAACTATACATTGAACAAACTAGAGAATGTGACTTTTTTGGAACTGGTCAGCCTCTCCATATGAGGTTTGTAGTTCAAAAGTTAAATTTGCACCACCAAACTAATCATAGCTTTGTGATGTTCTTCCAAGTTCCTACTTCTGATAAAGATGCTGTGTAACATGATAGACTGTCATCCATACCAGATGGTACAAGTCCCTGATGAATCATACACCAGCTGTGCACAGCCAGAATACAACACACTCCAACCATACTTCCTCTTCCCTCTCGCTGTGCACCCAGCACAGCAAGGCTGTATTGTCAGTCGGGCTCAGGCGTATTCAAACCAGCAGAACGTGTGTCGGAGGCTCTCTGTATTGTAGACATGTGAAAGGTGACAGCTTCCAGAACCACACACTTTCTGCTTGTCCTACTAGTTTCTGCCTTTGCCAAACTTAACAGAGGAAAGGAATGCAAAGACAGTCTCCTTTGTCTATTGTGCCTGTTTTGTCCAGAAGGTTGGAAGGGTAACGTTCTCCAACATACAAACAGTACGCTTTCCCTTATCCTTATGTTTGCATTAAATCAAAGGGTGCCATTTCAACAACATCACCCCAGTGCCACCCGACTTGCCTTGCTATACAGTACAGTGGGAAAAGTAACTGCCCCATCACAGCACTAATGCCTGCTTCACTTGTGCTCTTGTGTGCTTACCTAATGTAATTAGCAATGTGTACAGCTTGCAAGGGAGGATAAGTTTGATTCTAACACATGGTTAATGAAGATATTACAGTTAGCTATTTGCTAGGCTGACTCAGGGGAGTAGTAATAGGATATGGAGTCTTTCACCTTAAGTTCAGCCATTCTTACCCCCAAATTCCCAGGTAGTGATCAGTAATTTCTCATTAACCCTGGCACAAGATTAATCTGACTCCACTCAGGCATGTGGATGAGTTCTGAGCACATGTCTGTCAACAAGGAGTGTCAGTGTCTCTGATAATTAAATTTCAAAGTGAAGAACCCCACTGCTGTGAGTGAATAGCAGAAGTTGATGCCTCCCTGTGGCATTATTTTAACTCCTCTTTTGTTTTGTTTTGTTTTGTTGTTGTTGTCTCCAGACTCAACAAGCTATCAAAAGCTATCATAATATCAGCAGATACAGATTTAGGTTTTGAAGACTGCAAATTGACTGTTGTCCTTAGGTTCCCCTGCAAGACAGACAACTAATAGTAATACAGCCATAAAAACTGGAAAAACATAGTTTAAAAAATACTCAACCCAATACCTAAATTATAATGAATCTGCAAGAGGCCTCTAATTTCATGATCCTACCTGCACTGCCAAGAACGTAAAGAATCATTGGTTCTTGACATCATTCTCTTCCTGAAAGGCAATTACCTCTTCTGTATGCATTGCCTTAATCATGTCAGGTTGCGTCCCATAAATTTGCATGTCTCCCAAGGAAGCAAAGTGCATTACCAGCAGCCTGATAGGCCACATCAAAACAATTTCCTAATGTATGTTTACATCAGCTTTGGCTCCTGAGCTGCTTTTGCTCTAGTTGTTGCACAAAACAGAGCAAATTCCCTCTCTCTAAACTGTGTGTCGCATCAGGATACGAGGCAGAATAAAGAGAATATGGATGGATATGTTGTCCTTACCAGAGCTGGGCAACACTTTCTAGATTAATGAATCACAAATCAGCTACACAAATGAAACCACACGCTAGATATAAACACAGTCCTCTGAGATGGGCTTATTGTCATAGTCAGAGAGGGAAGGAGTGCACATGCCTACGTGTGATGGGGAGTGTAATGAATGCCAGCTCCCCTCCTGACTCTCTGGGATACGTGAGGATGACAAACTCTCTGAGGAACAATTCCTTTGACTGGTTCGGTGAGGAAAGGAAACTTGTCATGCTGCCAAGAATAAAACTGCTTCTGGGCTTAGTTTTGAATTTTATAAAGTGAATAAGTGAAAAATGTATACACATTCACTTCAGACCCAAGTCATGAATAATTAAAAGAATATATAATTGTACCCAGTTTTCCCCTCAAGCTCAACCAGCAAAGATATCTTCTGTCCATGTAACAGGGTACTTCATGTTTTTTTCAGAAACTGTAAGAAGTGAGCTGAACCAAGTATCGCTGAATTCATACGGCATGCAAGTACGAGTAACAGCCTGACCATCAGAACACACAAAAACACAAACTGAGAACTCAACAGTTTCCTATGAAGGAAGCTGCAGATTTTTGGATTATGCATAAATATTTTGCTGGTGCAGTTCATCCACACTTGATATTGTATTTGGACCACAATATGATAAAAATTATATTACTAACACAGCATTATGGCAGATATTAAGCTGATACTGCAAACGGCAAAATCAGACATTTTTTATGAAGCACAGCAAGATAAGAATGTTTGCCATGTCAAAAATACCTATGGAGAAAAATAACCTCAGAAAACAGAAGTTATCTGTACCTATGTGTAACTAACTTTTTCTGAGATAGGCAGACTTTCCAGTACAAATTACGGAATGCGAGTTAACAGGATACAGCCACACGTTTGTCTGCAATTCTGCTGGTGCACTGGAGTTGTCTGATGGTATTTATCTGGAAGACGCAGATTCAAGAGATCTCCTACTGCTTGTATTTTTTCACATTATTCCCACAGTTAAGGGGTCCCTCAGTTTTCACTCAAAGTGAAATTTAAGATTAGTATCTATTTTTCTTGAGGGCATAGTAGTTAACAAATATGATATTAATATCAATGTATTTAGTACCTTTCACTTGCAGATATAGAAATTTTATTCAAATACTAATGAAAAACATCAGTAACTTTTGTAAATAAGATAATCATTATATTCCACTCTCCAAATGCAGACATGAAGATTCTCATGGCTAGCAAGTTGGCTCTTGCTCTCTCTTATACCGGTATGGCTGTTTGTACCCAACAAACTGTGATGCTCTCTGATAGGAAAAATATATTTAAAAACCCGAAAATCATACACACAGAGGATGAATAGATTCTCTTTTGTATGTAGGTAATAGCTATGTCCTTGAAATGGCAAAATTCTGGGGTTTGGTTTGACTGTTACGAAAGATGCACATTCCTTGTATTTTTGTACTTCTCTAGCTGAATTCAAAACACAAGCTCTTCACTTAGACCTGACCTAGATAGACCTTGACTTCTTTTCAACAACGAGGTCTTTCTTCAGAGATAGAAAAAGGCAAAACATCAGGGAGGGGTGCTAAGAGATGTGAAGTGGAAGTCAGCTTAAGAAGAACTAGTCCACTACAGCATCATGGGTTGTATCTGAAGTAGCTCAGGGAGGTTTGGGAGAAAGTACACAGTGACATAGAAGGACTGTGGCAAGGGTCACTTTCTGATCAATAATTTACCCCATGATATGCAAAGAGGATGCAACTATGAAACTCAGCTAGCTACAGTAGTGTGACAACTGATTACAATGGAATGGCTTTACAGGGGTGGTGATTTACCTGAGAGAAATATCAGAAGTGAGGCAAAACACTACGTGCTACCTACTTCCTGTCCACATATCTGAAAGCTAGGACTCTATAATATGTTGCTCTTGTCATTTTGTATCACAGGTGTCTAAGACAGGAGCCAAATTATGTGCATGGATGACAAAAGCAGAGGTAACCTACAGCCCAAAGCCCTTATCATCAAAAAAGGGCAAAATACAGTTGGGAAAAAAGCAGTATTCGTACTTTCTGTATAGGGAAAAAGGCAAGGAAGAATTCTACACAAACGCAGTCTCTACATCCAAGCCCACAGAGACAGACTTTCAAATGAACGTTTTAAAATTCCAACATTTCTGAGCTGTTGCTTGAACCATTTGAAAGGGGGGCATTTTTAATCTAGTAGGGTGTTGGTTTTTTTTAGATTACTAGAAAATATTTTTCTAATAAGTAAAATGGGAAAAAGACCATGAAAAATATGAATGCTTTGCATTCTGTTGCTTTTGATGACTACTTTCTATTGAAAGGTTAATTGTGAATTATGTCAGACCCAATATTGTCTAATAGTTGATTTTTCCCATGTACAGGACAAAATTCATGAGACAGAACATTATTCCTTCAAGACTCTTCTGTTTGGTAAAGCTTTCATGTGAAAAACTGCTTATATTTGCAATTGTCTGATATTTAAAAATAGAATTATTCAACATTCCCTAGCAGTTGGCTCTGACCTCTTGTTTTCTAGGTTACATGTGAACAGCCGATAGATTTCCAGCTATATTGTGCCACCCCGTGTAAGAGACGGGAAATGGCACGACTTTGCTGACCATCATGACATGAGTTTCACGTTGGTGTCCTGCAGATGATATTTGTGCATTTTGAAGACAGTTTTATTAACAACTGAAGCACATTTAGAAAAGCATTAGAAGTAATATGAGACTTAATTTTTCTTAAAACATTAATTTGCCAGAAAACTTTCAATCTTTTTTCTTAATGAGTAAGTCATGGTGGCCCTTTATTATTGCTCTGTTGAAAGACAAGGAAGATTATCTATCTATTGGATAATAAAATGATTCCCTACAGCATAATTTAATCTCTTTTTCTACTTTATCTAAACCAGAATAGAATAGTACTGATTCAAAATCTGTACTCTGACATTTTGCAAACTTAAGTTTGCTGATAATATAAGGGGTGTTCAGGCATCAAACTAACAGAGAAGTTTTGATCCATGTTAACTGAGCAGCCCATAAAAGGGAACTTCTCTTTTCTGTGATGCCATGTGACCCTCTAGGAATCACAGACACCCTTGATCTTTAGAGCTCAAGTTAGACTCAGCTCATTCTGGAATAATTCCAGCTGTTCACAGGTATCAGCAGGTTGATATCTCTTGCCATTCAGTCTTCCAATACCTAGGCAAGCATCTTACAAACTGATTGTAAAAGTCACATAATCAGCTCTTCACTATTAAAAGCTCGGGCGCTACAGGCATAGGAAGTTCCAAGTTTCCAAGTAGGTACACTAGTAGCAATAAGTTCGGTGTGTGGCTGGGACCAGATAGAAAAATATCATGTCCTTAAGATGGAGTATTTGGTCACCTTCTGTTGCACTCTTACTTCCACAAACAAAAAAATCGTGACATAACAAAGGTGGCAGGATACAGTATTTTTTCCCTTTTGCTGTTTGCCCTTGCTGTTTTACTGTATTTCTCCTACCAGGAGCTACACAGCCTTTCTTTTTACTTAAGATAGCTTTTGCTTTACCTTTGCAACTATTATCTGATAAATTTGTTACAGTAATGCCTATAGGCCTCAGGCTGTAATTCTTTAAATATATTTTCAAAGCTCTAATTAATTTACCTTAATAATTGCTTTTTTCCCTGTTATTCGTAGATTTTATCTTTTCTGGTTGGGGGTGGCTGTACTTTCTATTCTTCTTTAGTGGTAGTTTTCTTTCTCATGTTTTCTTCCATCCATTTTGTGCTCCTTATATCACTTTTTAATTGTTACCACACTTCTTCACCACATCTGTCACATTTATTCCAAGTTCCCTCAGTATCCTACAATAAAACAAACTTTGTTGCTATTGTTGCATCGTTCATCTTTGGGCAATAGATTAGCTGTGGTCAAGTTAGTAGCTGTCTGTATATCATAACCACGTGTTAGTGTCAAGTTCTAAACTTTGGCCAAAACCTTCCTTCCATCTTGATCTCCTCCTCCTCGTCACGTTGACTACCATTAACACTCTTAGGTATGTGAAAAAGATGAAAATGAGATTCAGCTGACTTCTTGTGGTTCTATATGTATGTAATATCACTACATTGTGTCATGAAGGGCTGTATTTTGGATGCCATATTTACACAGCTGAAGTTGTAGTTTCAAATGATGTGGAGATTCAGCCTTTCTGCTCAGTAACTCTGCTACCGCTGCCTTGCCGGTGTGTAACACTGATGCCATTTGTTCTTTTTTTCCTTATGGAGAAGGTTCCACTCCTGTTTTTGACGTTCATCTCACACTTTCCCGAACACCTGAAGTTTCAGGCACAGCACATTACCCTAGCACACACAGGGCAGTGAGCGGACTTCATATTTTCCGTTCTGTGTTCCGTTTATGGCGGCCCAGCGCTCGACCTCTCGGTTAACGTTCCTGTCACACGCGGCTGTGGTGGTCGGACGGTCAGCGGGGGCGGCAGCTGCCGGTG
>NW_009607513.1:0-7891 GCF_000690535.1 Cariama cristata | reverse complement strand
CAGGCAGGCCTGCCGGCAGAGGCCCGACCCGGGCAGGCAGAGGCACAGGGACCGAGGGCCGGCCGGGGACAGGACAAGTCTCCACCCGGCCACCTGCTCCGGCCCTGCTGGGCAGCTCGGCCCTCGCTCTGTCTGGAGAGCGATGCCCACCGAGACTGCAGAAGGCGGGAGTAACTTTACACAATTCACCACAAGATACACAAACCCCCGGGCAGCGGTGTGGGGGTACGCTCCACGGGTTCATTTTGCGGGCAGGATGGGGCAGGGCCCCCCCTCCCCAACCACCACAGTAGCGGCACCAGGAAAAGGAGAAAGAAAACACGACACCCTTCACAGCAGGAAACCAAACGGACAAGCACCTCAGGAACAAGAACGGTCACACTCCAGAACGCTATATACGAGAGAGAGGTCAGGGTGACGGCTCAGGGCAGGGGTCACCTTGCACGGGCCCAGGAAGCTAGCTGGCAGGGGACCAGGTCCCCTGGAGCAGGACAGGAGACTCCTTGGACACTGCAGAAATACATCACTTGGGGTCCAACACTTCACTGAGAACAAAACCAAAACCAATATGCTAGCGTAGGGAAGCAGCACTCATGAGGCGACCAAGTCCTCACTGACATCCAGCCCAGTACCCACAGACCTTGTTCACCACACAGGTGCCCTTCAACCATGGCTTTGCCCCTGCTCCCCCCTACATGACGTGTTCTCATCAAGCACACTCAGCCACTTGGAGCAGGCTGGGGCCACAAGCTAGGAAGCACAGCACAGGGGAGGAGAAACAACAGTGTTAACACCTGGCGGAGTCAGTGCTTCCGCCTGCTCTGCCCTCCTGACTCACCGTCTCACTCCAAAGCAGCACAGTTTCCTACCGGCAACAGCACGGCTGCCACCCAGCAGGCAGGGAAGGACCTGGACATTCCTTGCTGCGGAGTACCATGGAAGCAAGTTCACCACGGCTGCAGGATTGCCCATCATCACCTGCTCTGTTGATTAGGCCCTCCTCACACCACAGCCTCCAGCCCCGGGAGCTCAGTTCCTAACCAGCCCCATACACAAAACCTTGGCTGCTCACCCTGCTGAGATCAGGCCTCCAGCTGGGTTCAGAATGGTGCTGTCGCCAGGCTGGATCTCAAATTGGCTCCAGGATGGACAGGGTTGGGACTGACACCCCCAGCCAACTGGAGGTCTCCGTGTTATGGAACATCTCGCCTCTTCCAGGCACCACATCACCAGCTGGAAGACAAAGGCTAGAGCCCAGAGCTCTGTGCGGAGCGCTGCTCAGTGCGTAGCCCATCTGGTTAATGGCTCGGAAGTGGCACATTGGATACTTCAGCCCAGAGAAGAGAAAGTCCGGGGTGGGGAGGGGGAAGCCTGGAGGCAATGTTCTAACCCGCTCCTTGTTCAGGAAGTTCTCTGGGAAGGGCATCCCAAACAGCTTCTCCCCAAACTTGCAGCCAATCAGAGCAAAGCGGATCTCCCCCTCCACTATCTGCTCCCCTCCTGCCACACTGCAGCTCATCAGCCCAGAGCACAGCAGTATCAGTTCAGCTACGTGAGAAACAGATCACCAAAAGCCACCCAGTATGGCGAACTGCACCTCCCCACAAGACTGCAGTTTCACTTGTGCCATCCTGGTCTGTCCTCTCCACTCAGGAGACTTTCAGCAGCCAGAAAGTCACATGGACTTCACCCCCACATCCTGCTTCTCTAAAACAACTCAGTAACCCGCTCAGATCTTCGGGGAGGCGAGATCAAAATGTTTCTGGAAACAGAGCATGGCCACAAATAGCTTCTCAGCTGTGTCACACAGCTGTAAGTCTAAGTACTCTTCCAACACCCACAGACAGAAGCTGCACCAGGAAAGACAGTAACCATGCCACAGCTTAATTTTCAGTAATATGCAGACACTAAAAGGACTAACGCTGGTCCCGCACTGCCCAGAAGGCAGACTTGCCCCTCTTGGCAGATAAGCTGCAAGAGCAACACAAGTTCTGAACACAGGATCCAATTCCAGAGTTAAATCCCATCCGCCTCCTCCTAAACTTGGACATTTCTCCCTTGTGTTACTTTTCTACCAGCTTTGCTGGAGGAAGGAAAGCGCCACGTTCTCCCCATTCAGGTAACTGAGTTACCTGGTGTTGGCTGCTCAGCAAGAGGCCCAAGGTGCCTGTGCTCCTGCAGCACAACTCTGCAGAGAAGCACTTTCTGGGCAGGCAACACTACTTAGTTGCACCAGCTGTTTGTTTTGCCTTCAAGAATAGCAGCACCTTTGCCTGCGTGCCAGAATTATTCTGCAGAATACAGAGAGATTCCAACTTAATCTCTCGGTCGAGCTTAGGGAAAATAACGGCAGCATGAAACAATAGCACATGGCAAAGGCAGCCATTGGCACCACCACACCACAGCGCCACGCAAGAGCTCAGAAAACGCAGAGAGCTCAACACAAGGGGACACAACGGAAGCCAGCAAGGTCAAGAATAAGTCACTTTTGGTACAATTGCAAAAAGATATCAAACAGGACTTGCCTCTTTTTTTTTTTGTCTTTTTCTAAGTTTTATAAATAAAGTCTGATAACTCTTTATAAAAACTAACCTCAGAGCCACAAACAGCTTGCGGGAGGTTCATGAGAAACTTTAAATTTATTTATTTATTAACTTTTAACTACCAAAGTCTCCGAGAATATTTCCCCATTCATATGGCCAAATATTCTCGCCCTCTCAGATAAAAAAGCTGACTATAAATACGTTCTCTCTTCTGTCTGATTTTAATTTTAAACTTAGATAATTTAATAACTCTTAAAATGATGTTTCTCTCTTTAAATAAAGGGCTATTTAACCACAGAAACTGGTTGTGTAAACCATCACACTAGAGACACTTGATACCCTCAAAACACGGGAACAACTAGTGATTTTGGTCTTGTTCAGTGCAACACATTAGGCACAAAACCGGCCTGCAGTCAACACGGTACCTTCCCTCCCTCCCTGGGGTGTTGGGCCCCTGCAAGGGCCCTGTTCCAGCTCCTTCCCCGTCGCTGGGGCAGAGGCAGCAGGGCACGACAGCATCTTCCTTTCCACCACTGCTAGTTTACACAGCTAACGCAACAGACGTCTGAAGGAAACCCACTGTTAGGGTACAGAGGCACACCTAGAAAGGAGTAAAAACCTATTACACAGAACACCCCAACTGCAACTACAGGTGCCAAATGAGACAAAAGCAGCAGGTTCAGGCACCTGGCAGTCAGGCACCAAGATGCACCACCTGGAAGAGTAATGAAGTAAAGCCTTTGGAAGTGACCGAAAATTAGGGTTCATGGCCCCCAGGAAGAAAGCCTCCCTCTGGACCTTCCCCAAGCCCTTCTGTCACCCTGCCGTTGGCCACGCCGCACAGACTTTCTTTGGCTAGAAAACCAAGATCTCACAGTCTGTCCCAAGGGCGCCCAAGGGCCACAGACCACTGGGTGGGAGGCTCTGTCTGCACAGGACAAGGTACGCATCACCACTGCTCATACCAATCTGGACACAACAAAATAAAACTGGAGTGATCAGCAGGCCAGTCCTGGGCCAAGTAGAAGGAACCCGGACCCATGTGGGGAGGGCTTGTGCTTTGGGGATTCCAGGCTGGTTTTGTGCCTAATTGCCCTGCACAGACAAGCTCAGGCAACACTCGCTTCACTAAGACCGGGCGTCCGTTTTGGATTTCACTATTGTGATGACACTAGTAGTAGCAACCTTGCCAGGGACGAGAGGGCCCATACTGGAGGTGAGAGGCCCCCGCGCAGGGGTCACGGGGCTCCGGGCCACGGTTCTGGCGAAGTTCTGGAGAGCCTCGTATTTGGAGCGGAGAGCATCGAGTTCCATTTTCATGCTGGCGTTCTCAGAGGCCAGCTTCTCCACTTCTTGCTGCAGCTCTGCCTTCTGCTTCTCCAGTTCCTCCTTCTGGGTAACACGCTTGACTCTGCAGCTGGCTGCGTAGCCCCGGTTCTTCAGCGTGCGCCGACGCTGCTTCAGCTGGATGATCTCCTCCTTCGACAGGCCCCGGAGATGCTGGTTCAGCTCCCGCACAGACATGGTCACCAGCTCCTCATCTGTCAAGCTGGTCCCATTCTCGCCTGGCTCCCGCTTCACCTGGAAGAGAAGGCAGCATGCACTCCTGAAACCTGGAGCAGATGCCTGCACCCACCACCCGCATCCCCTTCCTCCACCTGCCACTTTACCTTCAAGGCCTTGTTTCCTTTGTTGGGGGTCGTCATAACACGACAGCCTTGTCAATCACGTTCTGGAAGGGAAGGAAGGTCAGGTTAGCCCCCCAGGACACAGTAGAGTCTGTGACATTCCCGTGGCAGGGTCCATCAGCAACGCCCCGTGCTGCTGCACATCCCACTTCCCCCTCCCGGGACAACACTTGACAAGCACCCAGCTGAGCTGGACTCACAAGCAGCAGACTATGTCCCTGAGCAGAAACTGCTGCCCTTCTACACCCCTACTCCCATGGAGCCTTTGTGGCAATACTGGTTTTTTTGCTCGGGGTTGGGGAAATTAAAAAACTAGGAGGAGTCAGAATACACGGAAGCCACATTTTTAAAAATAGCCTGGCAGGCAGCAGGCTGGGTCCAGAGCACGGCTGCTCCCGGCCAGTCATGCTGACTCAGCACACTGGCACTCTGCGCCTCTTGCTCCCAGCCTCATCCTTGTCACTTCCAAGCAGAGCAAGGCAGCCAGTCACTCTTACATACCCTTCCAACAGGTGTTCAAGCACAGCCTGGAAACTCCTCAGCACAAGAGTCCTACCAGATTCTAGATGCCCCCAAGGACGGAACCAGAACAGTTCAAGAACACGCGATCCTTGGCAAGGAGCACAGGGGAAGCCTTTACCTCCACATCACGCCTCGTTGGGCATCCTGCAGGACAGGAGAACACCACTGCTGTGCTCATGCCTCTCCAAACTTTTTCTGCTTCCGAGAAAAGCCAGCACATCCAGATCCAAGTCACAGTTCTACACCCAGCCTTTCCCAAGGAACAGAAAGACAACCTGATACGGCAGCACAAGGAAGCATTTGGGCACACTGGAAACCCATCATAAATTTGGGCCGATGCCTCAGCAGCCTTTACCTCACCCGGTCACACAAAGCTGACCCCAGCTGTGAGAAAGTCCCTATTCGTCCCTGGCAACGCCAAGGCGCAGAACCACAGTCTCCCTCCCTTAACTCCAGAGCCAAGGTATGCTCATAGAAAACAAAGACTAAGGGCAGCCAAAACCAGCGAAGAGCAGATTCCTTCACTGCCACGGAAGACAAGACTTTCGAACCCGTAAGAGCAATTCCCAGGCCTGTTTATACAGTGACTCATACCCAGGTGCTCCTGTTTCTGTCCCTACATACCTCCTCCCCTCAGGCTTTAAGTTCGGAGTGCTACTACGCTGCCCAATGAATTAATCTGCTCAGATACTGTTTGACAGACATAGCTGCGCCTCGAACAGCCAGGAACTGCACACCTCCTTAAGCGAGGCAAGTGTTCCTGTGCAAGTGCAGTCTACAAACACCTTTGTACCTTTCATCTCTTCAGTGCCAAACAATCAACAACAATTTTATTTGCTACTGCTTTGGTAAATGTAAGAGGCACTGATGTACAGTTACAGCCAAGAACCAGATGAACAAGTCAGCAAATATGAATTTATGCTCTTCTAGCAGCTGTGGCGCAGGCTCCCCACAATGCATCTACCACCTATTAGAGGTGAACAGGGTCAGCGTTCCCCAGGACACCAGCAGAGACGTTCCCAAAGCCTCCAGCCTGCCAGGAGGCAGGCTATTTATACCCACAGGACAACGCTCCTTCCAAGGAGATGTCCGCTGCAACTCGACAGTGCTGGTGTAGAAAGGGTCACTTTGCCGTCCAAGGAAGGTAGCTGCAATGAAGCAGGCTAACACAGGATGGACAGCACACAAGCAACTGCTTCATAAAATCAGTCCTTCATTCTTTCCCATACTGTTGTATTTCTTTCCCTCGCTCCTACTTGGCAAACAACATGGCTGCTGGGAAAAGGGGAGAAGGAAGGGAATAGCTGGGGAGACGAATAACATCACCCCTACAGCACCTCTCTGCACCGTCCCTCCAGTGAGCGTAAGGAGCCAAGGGCAGGTATGGTCAGTGGGACCACAGAAATTTGTTTGACTTGTGGCTGAAGAATTTCCAGCTGCCTGGCAAGCACTCCAGCTTCTTTCATTACAGCAGAGCTGAAATAAACAAGGCAACAAATGTGCTGCATCAGGCAGGGGCACTGGGAATAGAGCTCCTTTGGGCAGACTGGGGAATCAGGAGGGGTGCTTGCACAGTCTGGACCCTGCAAAGGCGGCTCATTGCTGCCTTTGCACCATAACTTCTGCTAAAGCTGAGATGCGGGCAAGAGACCTATCAGCAGACAAGAAAAGAGGCTGGTCCCAGCCCCTGACAACAGCAATTTAACTTTTCTTGAACTTTTAAGAGTCAAGCATTTTTACCCGGAGGAATCCAGCCTCCTCAGGCAGAAGCCTCCCACAACAGCCATCAACGCTTGAACAGGACCGTCCCCAAAAGCACCTGGTGATCCCACCTATGCTTGTCCCTCTTCCCAAGGGGATCAAAATGAGACGCACCAACACACAAGTCAGTCAGTCGAATGGTAAGAACGACCCAGAGACCAGTTGTGGGCTATTTTCTGGGTCCCATTTGAAGGATCAGGGAGAAGGCTATTTGGCAGCTCACACAGGCGACACCCAGAGAACTGGCACCAAGACAGAGATCAAACTTGGCCTAACTCTCCAGACTGCTGATTGCTCAGGTTTTGATAGCTTCCTGAAGAAAGATCACACTGAAAAGTGCCAAACGCAATGACTGCAATGAAGAAAATGCAGCCTCAACACATTTCCCCAGAGCTTGAAAGGCCTGAACTCAGCACAAGCACAGCCAATTCTCTCCTCGGCTCAAAGGCAGCGCAAGGGAGCCGACAGCACCGCGCATGATTCAACACGGGCTCCGTTCTCCACATTCCTGATGGCAGAACCGTGCCACGAGCCCCGTGTAAACACGGTGACGTCACCCGTTCCAGCGCAGGCTGGCCCGGCGACAGACAGCGCTGGGAGGGAAGGAGGGAGGGAGGCCCATCTGTAGGGACAGGGAGGCAGAGGAAGGGTCTGTGCTCCACAACGGGCTCCACAGCACCGGGCCCGCAGAGGAGTGTGGTTTGCTGGCAGCAGCCAGGCACACCGCATGAGAACTCTCTCTCCTGGTGTGGATTTCATACTGTGTTTATTTACTTTCTGGCAAATTAGCTCATACAGCCCTCCCAGGAATCCAAACAAATCCGATGAGTCCCCCAGTTACATATGAAGTCAGGACAGGGTCTCTCCTGTGCCACTCCTCTCCCCTTGGGAGTACCTGGTTAGCTTGCATCCAACCTAGGGCACTTCGACAGCAATTTTTCCCTCAAGGAATCTGCCCACCCAGCCGGTTTTAACTCTGCTTACACAGATAAAGGAAAGAGCTGGCTCTCAGAGACCCCTTCCAGCCTCCTGGTAGTGCCTTCCTCTAACCCTGCAGCTCAAACATCGCGTTATCCTGGGCAGAGATGCACCCAGCTCCGGACAGCAAGACCTCCCTGCGCACACACACACACAGACGCTCCGCATCTGTCGGGCGTCGCAGCCTGCTCCGCGGTCCTGCTGGAGAGGCCACAGCTTCCCACCACAGAGGGAACCTGCTCAGCTTCGAGGACGCTGCTGTGCTGAGCACTGACCCGACCCCCAGCCCCAGCCCACTCCTTGCGCCCACCAGGCACCGAGGGCTCTGGCCGGGCAGCGAATCCACGCGCCCCTACAGAACAGGGGCCAGAACCTCGCAGCCGTGTCCCCTCGGCCGCC
>NW_009607512.1:1476-20186 GCF_000690535.1 Cariama cristata | reverse complement strand
GCCTCCAACTAGACTGCGCTGCTGATCACAGCTCTCTGGGCTCTCCCATTCAGCCAGTTCTCAATCCACCTCACTGTCCACTCATCCAGCCCACACTTCTTGACCTCACCTATGAGGATGTTATGGGAGACAGTGTCAAATGCCTTGCTGAAATCAAGGTAGGCAACATCCACTCTCTCCTCTCATCTACCCAGCCAGTCATGCCATCATAGAAGGCTATCAGATTGGTCGAGCATGATTTCCCCTTGGTGAATCCATGTTGATTTCTCCTGATAACCTTCTTTTCCTTCACCTGCTTAGAGATGACATCCAGAATGAGCTGCTCCATCACTTTTCCAGGGATGGAGGTGAGGCTGACTGGCCTGTAGTTCCCTGGGTCAAATATTCCCAGTGTCAATATTCCCAGAAGCATGATCTTGTACTGAAACACATTAGAAGTGGTATTTTACTTCTTTCTTCATTCAGATTTAGGCAGATCCTTTCTCAAACCAACTGAAAGTTGATGTATTAGATTCAGGAATTCACAGCCTGCCAATTAATACCATATTTCTACCCTCTTATAGCTGCTGTAGCCAATGGATTTGGGGAATCCCTGTAAGCAAGATTTGGAAATTTGTCACAATTTCCATCCCTTTGAGTATTTCCTGCTTTTCCATAGCTGTTTCCATCTGGCATCAGCTTAAGAGATCAATATTGTTATTGTATATGTTACAATATCTGAACTTCTGTGCTTGGCTAGAGAGGCTCCCTTGATTTATTGTGCTAAAGATTAAGTACTGGTTATTAAAGTTTGTCCTAGCTTAGTGAGACATACATTTCTTTAGTGTATTAGATGCAGTAACATCATGATAAATACCCACGTGCCTGGGATAATCCTGAATGAACCATCACATACGAACTTACTAAGGTTTTCTAATAATCTAAGTACAGTATTCATTCCCAGTTTAGCACATTTTGAATGCCACTGAATGGTGAGCTACATATTTTCTGAATAAATTACATGCTATATATTCCTCATGCTGCTGCTTCATGGGACTTCGTTTTTCTTGCCACACCTTTTAAAATGTCTTATGTCACTGTCTCTTCTGCGCTATCTGGAATCTCCTCATCTTTGCTACATTATGCTAAATATTGTCTATAATTGTTTAAAGAGCAAAATACTCATATTAGACTCTAGAAGTTATAAAACATACATTGCTTTTCAGAACTGCATATTTTTATTCAGAGGAGCTGGCTCCATCAAAGTGAAATGTAGGACCAGACAGTCCCATGCTATGATAATACAACAAGGGAAAAAGCACGTTTTCTCAAGTGGGATGCATGCCTCTGGACATCAGTGTCTTCTAGCCAGCCACATGATGTGTCTAAATGCAATGAATAAAAAGAATTTGTGTGTAAAAGAAAGATGCCTACTCAACTCAAATGCACCTATTCTCCTATAAAATTTAAGGTCAGATGGGGACATAGGGTGCTCTAAACTATTAAAACAACTAAGAGTTACCTATAACTTGGTCTAAAAAGAGATCTAAAAAGATATGACAGGACTGAGGTGGCAATCTTATCAGCTGAACTTCTGGTGTGCATGATTGCAGTTTCAACACCTGTTACTAAGAAATCTTTGCATTTTTCCCTCCCTCCATTCAAACTTACACGGTTCATATGTGTGGAACACGACATGACTGGACACACCACTGTTGACAAATTACTCCTCAGGAGAATTGTCTGAAACACGGGTTGCACAGATGACGAATAGAAATGGCCATTGTTTCGGTATTACTCAGTTCCACAGTTACATGGAATAGAATCACAACTGAGAGTATTAATTCACATATGCTTCAAGACTTATCTCCCCCTGCCCAGTAGGAGCCCACCAGCAAGCCCCAGGTGAGGTCTTGGAGATGTCTACGACAGCAGTGCCCAGGCAGCCCCACTCCCAGCCACACAGAAAAGATCTGGGAGGCCTGAGATCCTGGGGGGACATGGGGCTCCCAGCTGCCTGGCATGAAGCTGGTATTCCACCACCACATCAAAACAAGGACTGTAACAGATCCAGCACACCCAAGCTCCCCAGAGATGACAAACCCTCTAACTGTGCCATCTCCAGCAAGCCACCAGGAATGAGTTGGGTTTTCAGGAAATTCTGCCTTTCATTAATCAGAGATTTGTCAAAAAAAGAAAAAAAAGCGCAACAACAACAAAACCCCAAAACCAAAAAACAAACCACCAAAAATCCCCCAAACGAAACCAAAAAGCAAAAACTCCACCAAACCTCTTCATTCCATCAGATTGATGTTTTTGTCAGACAGCAATAGTTCCAGTGTCACAGAGGACAATGTTCTCACACCTAGCCCAAGACCAGATGCATGATATTATTCTTAGTGAAAAAGTGCTTGCAAGACTGCTGGATTCTGTATTTGCAAAAGACATCGCTAAAGTATCCATGGAAAAGATGCTACCAGAGACTAAAGCAGTGGTACATATTAACATTAATGACCTGCAAAATTGAGAGATCTGTTCTCTTCAGTAGGTAGCTATAGCCAGGAGAACCTGAAGAGTAGCAGCTTACAGGAACTGTCACAGCAGAAGACAGGATGAAATGATGTGTTGTACTTTCGTATCAGGACCGCTATGTCCTGACAAGTGCTCTAGAAAGACACTTAGCATCTACCTTGATTCCAGGTAGTCTCATTGTCAAGAGAACTGAAGGGGCCTCAACACTACAAGAAAAAAAATAAAAGAAAAACCAAAAGAAAAAACTACCATGGAGGTTGGGTTTTATTTTGTTTTGTTTTGTTTAATCTTTAAATGCCAATATTGCATGTTGGCTTGATGTTTGAATCTCTCTGCAGGTGCTGTTCCAAAAAGCAGTGTCCCTGGAGAATTAATAACATATGATCACTAAAATAACATTTTGCAAGTCCCTTGAGTGTCTGTAATTAACACGTTAAGCTGCACTTAAAGAGAGTAAAGTATCATTATACACATAATAAATCATTTCAAATTACTGAATTATTTGTCTGTACAATTATCCAGGTAATTATCTAAACTTTACTAATATAAGGTTTCATTAACTACCACTTCCCCTGGATAGAACTAACCCATCGAGCTTTCACACTCAAATACACCCACAATGCAAAATACAACACAAACGCTACAGCCATTTTTAAATAAAAACTGCATTATATGCTGAGCTCAGCGCATTCTAAGGCTGTATTTTTGTTACGTGGGGTGCGTTTCTACACCGAGCTAGCTAGAGATAGACACTGCAACATAAAGCATAAGAAAGGAACTGAAATTTTTACCAAAGTGTAACCAGCCAAGGTGAATCTTACGCCTAAGATACAGGGTTGCAATTGAAGAAAATTGACCTGTGGCACATTCAAGCAAGATTTTATACCAACGTGGCTATATTATTTTAAAATCACAGCCTTTCTTCAGCAACTTTACAGCCTCCTATAAGCCATTTGCATGGTGGTAGACAGTTTTATGTTAATACAGAGATGAAAGAATAAAGTGGGAACTAAAACCGACAACAAGGTGGCATTACCTAAAGGGCTAGGACCAGTGCTGAAGCAAGGGCTTTCTAAACACCACAGGTAGCTGATCATACACATGGCACTGCTCTGAGGGCAATGAAACTTGAGGGTCTTGCTCTTTCTAGAGCTGAGGCACGTCAGACGCAGATACGTGACCCAAGAGGGATGACTTTAGCTCTAGAGCCATGGCTTAAATAGCCTTACACTAAATACAACTGCTGTATGATCTCATTATAGCTAAGACGTAAAACCTTTGGGGCTTTTGGTTTCTTTCATTTTAAATCAAGGCAGTAATGACTTTGTCACAGCTAGAACCTGCTGCATGCGCAGGATTCATGCATGCACTTGATACTCCTCTGTGGCCCCAGGTTCAGCACCTAAGCCAGCTGCCACACATCAGCTGAGCTGCAGTAACTGCTGCCAGCCCTCAACAAATGCAAACTGAAATGATTGAGGTGGGATAGGTTTTAAGTGCAAAGTCATATTTCCTCCCATTTGCAGCAGACTAAAAGCATGCACACGGACAGCTAGAACACTACAAACATCCCCTCTGCAGCTACCTCAGTTGTAATTCAAGCAGATGTCTAAAACCTCAACCGTTAGAGCACCTGAAGAGATAGGCAATGTTTAATCCACGGACTCCCTTGCCGTTTATAAGCTGCACAATCACATTTTTCCCCCCACAAATCTCACTTCTGTTTACATGGCTTGCCAGGAATTAGGCACAGAAATACCTTTGTTTTTCTGGCCCTGGGAGCCTACTAATTCCTAAACTTCATGCACTAGCTGTCACCTTCTGAGATGTTCTGACCTCAGCTGCACAATTGGTAAATATACTCTCGATATCCTAAACCCTTCCGACTTCTCAAAACACCGCATGGCAGAGGTGATACTGGTGGTGTTCATATTTTCTTACCCAGCTGATGAATTATTAGGATGCTTAAAGATTTTGCCTATGAGCTCTTGAACTCACATCAGATATCTGAGGTGGGCTACCTGAAGTGGGAATTCCTCAGTCTTTCAAACTGAACTTGTTCACTTCAGGTGAAACCCTACCTGTCTTTTTAGCCATGGAGAAGGCTAGGATCTGAGTTACAGTTTCCACTGGGTTAGTTATGCAGACTGGGACATACAATTCATGTGTAACTGAAGACTTTTTCAAAACGCATGTAAAAGATTGCATCTTCCTTCTTTGGAGATTTGTAGGTTCTTACATTCCTAAACACAGAATTGAGCACTTTTACTTTGCTCTTTGATTTTTATATATGCTATTTCCTAAGTTTTTAAACCACAGATTCCATTATATGAACCAAACATAGTTCATTAATGCTGTTGGAAAGGTTATATTTCATGCATAGATCCTCACCTGAAACTAGTATGGCAATGCTGAAACTTTTTTCTAAGTGGATTGTGGTTCTGGGATTTTGGTTTTGGTTTGGAATTTTATTTTATTTTTTTTTAATCTGTCTGAAGAAGACTCCAGGCATAGAAAATTTCAGCCTGAACAAGGTATTGGTGATTGAAAGCAACACATTGTAACATAAAGCACTGCATAACTTTGACTTCAAGAATCATGACTTGAGATGAATAAAATTGTAATCGTATATAGACTTAGCACAGTGTTTTTCACCCTTAGAGATCAAACTGCCTTATAATAGAGGACTATCAAAAACACTGGTTTTACCTCAGCTAGAAAAGTCCACTGTCAGGACAGAGTTGGCTACCATACAAGTTCCATTTCAAGCTATAGCCTCAGAAAAAGCTTGCTAATTACTGTGATCCTGCTCCCACTCAGGAAGGGAAGTGTGAAAGATAAGAGCATCACCTCTGAACCAGTTGTAATGACTGGAAACAAACTTGGATTCTTTAACGCACAAGCAGAACTTCAGACCTTGGAGACACATCTATAAGTGCCTGGAGGCTGAACAAGACCTAGCATTTCTTCTTCCCTTGGAATGGGAAAATGAAAGAATCACATCTTCATCTTTGTAAGGTTTGGACTCCCAGTTTTTCCTATTCAAAGGTATTTCACTGTCTTGAAAAGCACAAGAGATGGAGATGGAGCATAGCAAGTGGTGGTTTGCAAGGAAAGTTTTAAGAACAGCAAGCAGTTTGTGTTGTCCCAACTGTTCATGAACCCACCACAGCTCAGAAAGCATGTCTGGACCTCACAGAAGCCCATGAAAATATTTTGCTGTTTGTCAGAAGCAACCCGGAGAGCTACACTTTGCTACTGATGCAGGCACATGGAAGGGACTTTTTGGAATAGAAATCTTGCCGTGGCAGTGGAATCGTTGCAGCCACATCTTCATGCTTGCGTAGCCCCAGACTGCTGCCCACAGTTGTGAGGGAGGACACACAGGCCCCTCTGAGGGCAACTGCCAAAGTAATTTGACTCAATTGTATTCATAGTATTAGAAAAGACACAGGCTTGAAATCAGGAGTCCCCGATCCAGCACTGCCAAGGATTTCTGCCATTAAAATGTATGAGTACGAGACACTGAAGGTCTCACTTCATCTACATACCTGGTACCTAGCTCCACCAAGCTCGTGTTTGAGAAGCAGCATGACACAGAACAGCCTATAACACTCTAGGTACCCTCATGAGCCATTCTTCATTAGAGAGGACTACGTAGTTACATTGAAGGTAGGATCGTTTTGTCTGGCTACTGCTCATTAATGACATGAAGTGCAGTTAGGCAATGCATTTGCTCACTGGTGTCAAGCTGATGATGGCAAATGACCTCCAATCTACCTCACTATCTCTGAACCGTCCCCCAAAATTGCTGCATGATGTGGTCTACTTCCACCCAGGGCAGCAGCAAACGGAATATTGTCATAAACTGAACAAAGTTACCCACCATTTTGCCCAGCTTCCCGCACTGCAGAAAATGCCAGTGGTGTAAGAGTTAAGAACCTCTCTGATAGCAAACTAGTCATGCTGAATTCTTCAGTCACACTGTTGTGCGGTATATAAAAGTGTTTTTCAAGATTACATATCTCCATAGGTTATACTGTCACTATAAGGAACTGCATTTACACAGTAGGGGAATTTAAGTTGGAAATGTGACACTGCGAGTAAAAACGTGAACTGAAAAAAAAATTACCCAGGAAAGAAGCACCTTGAACCTTTCATTTCAAAGAATCTGAGCTAAGCCTGAAGAGAGCAAATAATGAGCAATGAAAGGAGTCTTTGTTATGCCGTGATTTCAAAGCTCTGCCAAAATGTCAAATAATCCATTTAATCAATCAGAAAATTAAAGAATGTGGTAAATTCCCAAGGTAGTCTGAGGTTTTAGCTGTGCCAAGTAATTCAGCTACTGCATAAAGCTTATGTCACAATAGCAATTACTTATTAAGTCATTTTTCTCTAACCATGTTGATATAAAAAAACAATTTAGTTTTCAAATTATTTGCAGCTGTGCTCTTATTGGGATACAGCATGCAATACCTCAGGAGATGTTTACATTTATTGCTTCAAGCACTGCTTTAATTTAATTTTTATCACAGTATAGCCTTCAAAAAGTTTGTATTATCTCAACGCACTAAGAAATTGATTTCTTAAAATGGATGTTCATGAGACATGTAAGAAAAGGAAGACACTATCTGTTGATTCACGTACAAGACTCATTACATGTCTCTGACACCAACAGCAAAACTCCTATCATTTCAAATACAGATTCTTTATTATGTTTACATTTCAAATTTGGTGATTTATTTCAGGACAGAGTTTAACACTCTTGAGAATCCTGGATTATGATGAATTAAATTCTGGAAATGTAAAACAGGCTACACTAATCATTTTTTAGATTATAGACTATTTATTTTCTGTCCCTTTCAAAGGACAAATTTGATAGACTGGTTACAAATGTAGATTTTTACTTCTAACAAGCCTAATAAAATTACAGATCCATTTTGCTAATCTGAAATTAATGTTTTATTAAAGTAAAAAGTTCAATGAGTATTTAGATGCAATGTTAGTTCAGAAAACTTGAGAATACTGTCTGCCAAAATAATTCACCACTGTTCAATAAAAACTATGAAGTTCAGCTTAAATTTAATAAGCCTTAATTTTAAATCATACTATTTTAGATTTGGTTTTTTTATCTACACATCTGCATACAAATTTTCAGGAATTTATTCTGAACTCTACTTTGTGTCAGTGGCAAGAGATGCATCCTATATCTACCTGTAACAATATGGACAATATCTGTTTTATTCTTTCTTATCTTTTAAAAATTGAAATGCTGACACAAAAGAATCATGAAGTCTATCAAATATATATCTACACTCCAGTTTTTAAAGAAAAAAAGCATTCAGCACAGCAAACAAAGCCTGACCTGCACACATGACAGCAGGTGGTGAGAGTCTTTGTGATCCTGGAGCCTATTAGCATGATCTCCTTCAGCGGCCGGATGAATAGGGACCTTCCTTTCAAAAGCCACAGTGAGTTTCACAAAAGCTTCTGTGCAGAGGAGGGCTGGAATGAATCCAGAGTCATGCAGCTTTCACGAACTCACTGATCCTTTCTGTGGCTCCCCATCTCCACTGCCTACCTACCTCACCCTGTCCCCCTGCATCTTGTTTCCTGGTCTAGTCTCAAGTCCTATGGACAAAAACTACAATGAAGATAGTAAAAGTGTCCTACAGAAATGCACTGAAATGGACCATAAATGAAGAGTTCCTTGGTGAGACCAGGACTTGCACCCACAGAAAATTCAAGAACTTCAGCCAAGGAGTAAACACGAAATTCTTGTCAGTTCTGAGTACTGGTAGTCTCCAGAGTTTATCAGACCAGGGCATCTGCTCACACTTTCCCTTCCAATGTCCTTCAGAAGCACAAGTGCTTCCAGGGCTGAAGAACCAAGTAGACACCCTCCTCATTGTATTTTCTTGTGGGAGTGGGAAAAAATTAACCTAGAGAGCCGGAAGCATAAGTAAAATAACAGTATAAATCCTATTTGTCCCAAATACAGCTATTTTTTTCTGTAATGATTCTTGGAATTTCCCTGCTTGCTGAGGTTCCAAAAGTAACCAAGTTAACTTATTCAAAATGCCATTTCAGGTTCACCAAATCTATTGAAAACTCAGATCCAGCCAAAGCGTTTGACTTCAGAGTTGAAAACAAAAATCCTTTCAAAAAGTTCAGCTGCCCAAGCAAATAATTAGAAACAATGACCCTGAGTTCTACCCAGAAATATCAGTAATGACCTAGTAAGAGGCAAGTTTGTAAGGATATGTAATATCTTTACGTAAATCATCAGATTGAGCTGGAAAAATGGGCACAATTCTGGTCATATGTGCTTTTTTCCATGGAAATAAAATGCTAGTTTTATTTTAGCAATGACTGTTGAAGAGTAGAAAACCAGAAACAAATGCCCCTGTGTTGACAAGGTAGATAGAAATATCAAAATTCATGTAATATTTGCCAGACAGTCACGTTATGGGTGATAGTTTGTAATTAAGAGTGTATGGGAGAAGAATGGAAAGTAATACACTGTGTAATATTTTTCAAGAAATCAAGAAAAACAAAGACAATTAGAATACAAATTAAATATTGTAAAGGGTAGTAAAGCACCAGGTTGACAAGGCACCTTTCAAATTAGTTCTAGGAATTCAAATAATACTGAAAAAATGAATCAGAAGAACTTATGTGTCTCTCTCTGTGTCTGTATCAGATCTTCCACCCCTAACCCCCCAAACTGAAATAGCACCTCAACTTCTTGTCTCATAACATCATACCTATCTTTCCAAATCCAACATGGGGTTGTAGATGAACAGTCAACTGATGCTCACTCCTGACAGTGCCAGGAGAATAGCTAACTGCCGGTCTCCAGAAATAGCCTTTCCAATTTTATATTTATACAGCTATTGCAAACCTCTCCTCTTCCTCCAGTGGCATAGCCCTCCCAACAGTTAACAAAGCCTTTCTTACACCGAGACTGAATTGCTGTAATTTATTCTCCATGATGCTACCCTTGAAGACTGCTTTAAAGTGCTAGCTCCAGCAGAAAACAACCGCCCTTGATGTTATATTCCCGGCCTTGGAAAACACATTACGCTTGTTTTCAGAGATTTGCACCCTTTCACAGGTGACACTCAAGCTGTTTGCATTGTCCTAGAAAGACTTACAAAATCCTGCTTGGATCTGAGATTGCCAAGAGGTTGCTTCTACTGAAAGCTGGTATGTATGCTACCTAAGACAGTATTTTGAAGGCATAAGTAGCATATTGTCTTGCTCTTGACTCAGGCTGTTAATAAAGAAAAAAAATGAATACAATATGGACATTTATAAAATATAAAAGTGGTAACTTCAACATTTCATCTCTGTGACAAGACCTTGCTTTTTTTCTGACAAGTGACTACATTTTAAACTTACACAGAAACACTTTTTACTCAAATTGACACTGACAGGAAAAATACTCTCTTTGCCACCATGGCAAGGTGTCACTTTAAACTTGATTGTCAAGTTCTTATAACGCATAATTCAAAGAGGTATTTCTGATGTCATGTTGCAGGATTTATAAGAAAGCATATTCCTTGCTCAGAAAAAAAGAGGAAATAGATCAGCTCCACCCTGGAGGCAGAGCGAAAGGAAAATAATTAGGGTAGAAATAATAAAACTTTTCAGGAAAGAATAAGCTACAGAAGGTATCTACAAACTCTATGGATGAACTACTACTACAAAGAAAAAAAAAATCCCAAACTGACACTCTCTCCTCCAATAACAGAAGAAAAACAAATCAGAAACTCAAAAATGTGTTTAAGATGTGACAACTCCAGGATAGGTCACTGCACACTAACTCCTGGGTCGAACGCTCACCGCACTTGGAGTTGCTTATGAGGTGAAGTCAGCGGAGTTACATCAGCAGACACGCCATGAAGGTAGGTATCAAAGCACAACAGCACTGCTGGGTCATTCCAGCGCCTGGTTTACAGGGATGTATTTGCCTCTGGTGTTATTTCAGAGGATTGTAACTTTTCTGGCATTTCTCTCCATACATTTCAGTGCACCGCCTTGCGACTTCTATTTGGAAAACTAGATTTAGGTAGTTTCCAAAACCCATGCTTAAATTTTTAGTCTGATCCTATATTTCACTAGGCAAATGGGACAAAGAAAGTTGGCAAGATGAAAGCTCCTACAGGTATGCTGACAGGCCTTGTTATGGCAGACATGAACTGGTTCTGGTTATGTCCCGAGGAAGAAGGTTTGTTCCCAGCAGACACATAGCAGAGTTAGCTGCATTAGGATGACACAGAGCCAAATCTTATAATTTTCAGCACCTCACCCTAGAAACACAGGCAGAGTAAACCCATGTCAGTGACCAAAAAGTCAAGTAGGCACTCCATATAATTTATTGGGGGGGAGGGATAAATTTTTCTTTACTGGCCAAATCTCCTTCAGATCATAGAAAGCATGTACGTTATTCCCTGAGAGAACATATCGGACAGATTTGTACTATTAGATGTCCCCCACGAAAAATGTAGGTATGACAGTGACCCCAGTGGCAAAATCTGCCTTTTGAAACTCAATTCTGAGTTCCTACCTTTAATCCTTACTGTTAGCCAAAGTGGAGGCAATCGTTTCCACAGTGAAGTTTATGCTGTGCTAACAAAGCAAAGCGCCTCAACCTGTTGATACCAGGTTACCTGAGGGTTTAAAAACAGCATCAACATACTCAGAAAATATGAACATTGCATTTTCAGAGTAGTTTCTGCTAAAATGCACAGTACTTGTTGGCTTCCTTTGACCACTGCAGAACCAGAACTACCATAGGAGAATGAGCTGGATTCTCCTCAACTGGTAACAATTAATAAGCGCTTCAACTCGTTTCAGTCACACCTGTGTAAATTTATTGAAAACAATGACATTGCAAAGGAAGTAATCTAAAAAGATTAATGGGTTGGTACTGCTTAAACTGAGGACTTAATTTCTGGTCAGTAGAGCCTTTCCAAACTGGTGCTGATGTACAGGAAAAGAGCTCCGTTTTCCTTTAAGATCCCATGTTCCACCATTTGGCTTGGCATTAAAACAAGTACTTCAATTTGGAGAACATTTGACTGTGGAAGTAATTTGGAGACAAAATACAGTAGTGAAAATATACTTTACAGGTGGAACTGTAGACTCCTTTTCAAAATATAGTCTGCAGTAAAGATGAATTGCATATTATTTAGGAGTGACAACGATACAGTTTAACTGCAATTCATCATTAAATGGAGAAATGGAGAAAAAGAGTACAGGAGCCCATGTGAAACTAAAGAACTTTGTCCCAGGTTCTCTGAAAAGTAATCACCCAAGTATATACTGAAAACATGAAGACAATTTTTATCTTAGCCAAATACAAAGTTGAAAAATAAGCCCAGTTTATTCTCTTGGCAGTACACCCTGGATAATTTTGGAAGCAATTTTGTTAAAACATAAGGAAGAAAATACTCTGCCTTTTAATAGGAGCCTCAAGGTAACATGTTTTACAGGTTTTTATCAATTTCTCTTTATGTGGCAGCGTTGGGGCAAACTGGTATCTACCATCTTTGTAAGCCCAAGTAAGACTGAAATAATTGCCACACAACATCTGTGAATTTAATCGAGGTTAAATTCTCTGTGTGCTATTTGATTTAAACCAGAAATTTAAATCTACAATAAAATGGGAAATATACCTCCTGCCTAATTATTGCTGGGGCTTTTCACCAGAAGATGTCCTGAGTTAGAATAATGAGAAAGTACTTTTTGGCAGACAAGAAATCCACACCTGAGAGAAATAAGAAAGGAGCCAAAGTATAAAAAAAATCAATAATGTTTTATTAACATATGCTTCAGAAAAAAGAATACAGAAGGAAAATCGCAAATAGTTGCATCAGAATAAATAACAGTCTCCAAAATATTCCCGAAGGAAATTGGTACCCAAGAGCAAAGCAGACGGAGCAGTAAGGCAACATGTGGAATGGCAGCACTGAAAGGAAATTGTCAGAAATTGTTTTCTGCCCCCAACACTGTCAGCCTTTATCTCAGTTCCAGAGAGAGAAAAGACCACACACTTTCAAAAAGACGTGTAAGTGGGGAAAAGAATTCTTTTTTAATCCCCAGATCATCTCTCAGATTTGCTCTCGAACACGGAAATAAAGAACCTGGACCATTTGCTGACAGGGTAGACCTTGCCCTGATGCCTTCCCAATTTTCAACCATTTAGAAATTCATTGGCTTTTCTTTGTATTCAATTTTGGCATGTGTTTATTAGCTATATTTAATTCTTAGTTTAGCGTTTCATATACAGTGTTAACTTTGGCAGAAAATGAAAGATGTATGAACAGTTTAAACACTGAACACTGATGTAAAGATGGATTGGCTCGTTACAAACTGATTTCCTCTCATCAAACTACGTGGGTGAAGGATGAAGAAACAAAATGCAAAAACATGGTAGTTAACGTGGTGACATACTAAATCATCTTCCAATCATTCTCAATAACTCTACAACTACAGCATGCTATCCTGATGGCCCCATCTGAGTTGATGATTTTTCACAATGTATTTCATGGCTTCCATCCCTACATGAGACTTTATTACTATCACATAGGAATAAAAAGCCATAAAACACTAGAGTGAATTTATCTTGATCAGATGCAATACTTATTTTCTTCACATGATTTCACCACCATTCCAAAACTAACCAATGATTTCATGCTACATTACTGAACATTTTAAACTACATTTCAATGACAAGAAACACACTGAAATGGTTACATCACAAATTAACAGAGCTTTAGCCTTTAAACACATTCCTACCTACGAGAATCAAGAAACAATCACAAGACACAACCATTTAATTCACTGATAAAAGACAGGACACCACAGAAAAATATCACTTCCACATACATCTTTCAACATATAAGGAAAGACAAGAGACACAAAAGAAACTGGTATAGATTAAAGCTATGAAAGCACCACTACCAGCATCTTTTAAGAACTATTTTCCACAGTAGCTTCCTGGCATGCATTATAAAAAATTCAGACTCCATCACTACAACATCTTTAAGACATCTGAGCTTAATCAGAGAAACAAGGCAAAATTCCCTGCTTATGGCACTGAAACAGCTACTACCACAGAGCTCCTAGCTAATATGACTCACTCATCCATAGGACTTCTACCTTCTTGGCTACGATAAATTTACTACAGCTCCAAAGTCCATATTTCTCCCAATGAAAGACCAAATGAGACATTATAATATATCCTTATTTTCTAAGCCAGATGATGATACTGAGGTCCTGGCTTGAGAATAGTTATTTATTAATGTAATTACTATTCATCTTCTTATTACTACTAATTGGCTAAGTTGAAACACAAGTCTCTAGGGTCATTGAAAAGTCAATACAATATTTTAACTGCCATTTGAAAATAATTTTGCTTGTACACTTGCAAGCAAAATAAGCTGCATCAGAAATGTCTTGTTAAGCTAAAAGTCTCTGCTTTACCAAAAATATTTTACATTTTCCCAGCCTCATAACCCCACTGGCATGGTACCAATATTAATTCCGATCTACTGTTGACACTAAAACTAAAAATTAACTCAGGTTTGATTTATATACTGCTACCCTTTCTTGCCTATCAAATCCTATTTCTTGCATAATATAATGTTGATAGCATAGAAAAGAGCAAGAAATCATTAAATGAAAGGAAGTGCATAAATAAATTCAATTATCATGCATAAAACATGCAAATGATTTAAAGACTGCATATGAAACTCTAGTTTATATTCATTAATCTCAGGTTGCACTTTTGAGGGAGAGAGAGACAGTAATCGGGTCCAGATTAATGCACTCCCAAACCTTCCAATTTGTTTTTAGGTGAGGGTTAAATGAGAGGTATTAAAATAAACACAGCTGCTCACCTTCCCCAACCCTGTTTCATTTGTGGGAGAAGGTGAAAGCTAAAAAGTATATTGCAGGCTTGGTGTACTGAGAATTTGGGCTTTTCCTGTGCTCCTCGGGACTGCCCCTTACCCACTGCAGCTTTTTTTTTTTTTCTTTTTTCTTTTTTTTTTTTTGTATGGCTAGGAAGATAAATTTGTGCTGGAAACTTGTCCAAAAACCAAACCAGTGAGTTGACATAGAGAACAGGGCGGGGAGTGGTGTTTGGGCTTGCCTAAATCCTGCCCTGTTTTCCTCCCTTCCCTACCCTGAATGATGCTGCAGATGGACCATTTTAAACAGTATGCAGTCACTTCTAAAAGGGGCTCATTCCGAGTCTGGCACGTTGCTGCCGCGTGGCTCCGTTCGTTAGTTGGGAAATGGGGATTCACCAGAGGACTTGAGCAGTTCAGCTTTGCTCGCCCAGCCAGCAGAAACACGATACATAACAGGGGCAAACCCCTTTGACCCACTGCCTGCTCCAGGTTTTGTGGCCCAGGGATTCCCTCCAGCCTCTGCCGAATTCACTAGGTATAAAAATCACGGTTCCCTGGTTCCCCCGTCCCTCTCCTGCTGGAGCTGGGTGCTGGTCCCTGCTGCTCGCCCTTGCGCAGGGGACACCCAGGGATGAGGTGCTGAGGTCGAGACCAGCACCCACAACAGCATATCAAGGGGAAGTGGCGCTCCAGGGCTGGAACCAACCCCAGGAGAAAGGGCAGCACGGGGGAAGGAAAAGGGGTTTTTGGCCCAGAAACAAAAAAGAAGGGAAGGGCCTGTTCCCACCCGCTGGCAGAGGAAGATTAAATAAAGCAAACAAAAAAAGGTCACCAAACTAATTTCGTACTGAAGCCAATGAATTTGGATGAGAGGCCCAAAGGGGAAAGGTTAGGGTGCTATCAGTGACATAATTTCTCTTCCCTTTTGTTAAAATGATTGGAAATTAAACCCCTCCAACACAACGGGACACAGGTTCTGCAGGGTGGGAAGTGTTCAAAATCTTACATTTCTCTGATTATTTTTTAAACGTTATCCTCCTGAACCACAGACATTACACCATGAAAGCACGAAAACACATACATGTAGACTCAAACATATATTCACATATACGGTTTCAGACACAGACTCACTTCTGCTGACAGCCTGACTCTCAGAGCTTTTTATTAGAATTAATTTCTGCGTGTTTGCAGATGCTAAATTAGCTGCAATAAATAACAACAATAAGGCTGAAATCTGTCAACATCTTGACAAATATTCAGAGAGCCATTTAGTTAGGAAATATGCTTATGATATTCATTGCTCCTAAAAGAGAAAATGATTATACAGTAACTAAACCCTAAGTAAGAGCTAAAGATATTCACCTCATGAAGCCATTTCTCAACTAGCCCCTTGGCACTTGCTGGAATTATTCGCAGCACGAGCTCTACTTTTTCATTTTCTGCTGACTCCATGTGGGTAATTTCTTTCTCGTGATTAAAAGTGAGCTTGGCAATTCCTTCAAAGCATTTCCTTAGGTGTGGTTGGACGTGGAGTGGATCTTTTGTCTCAAAAAGGATTCCTGAGAGATCATTCCTGCATCAAGAGGAAAAAAACACTGAGAAACGATAAAAAATGGACTTCAGAGGTATTTATATAAACATATTTTACACCAACACCGACAGTAGACAGATGAAATGAACTGTTTACCTCGGAAAGAATAGTCTTTTCTTCGCCAAATAATCATTAAGGCCTTCCTGAATGTCATCCAAAAGCGATTCTGCCTCCTTCAACTTATCCAGCATCTGGGGCTGCGAGATAACCCTTGTGGCATTGGTCTCCTTCACTGACTCCTTAGTTATTAGCCTCCTGGTGAGTGAGATAGAATACAGTGAATGTAATAACCATACTTCACACAACAGGCTCGCTCGCTCTTTTAAATTGAAAATCCCCTTATTACAAAACAAGGGGTGTTCTTTTTCTTCTACCTTTAAGTAGGACTGCCACATTCATTGCTTTTTACAAAAACGCAGCTGCTTTTTAAGCTACAGATAAATAGAATCTGCTAGGCGGTAATTCTGCTTAGTCTGAATGCATTATTTTCCAAGTCACTTTGGCGAGGGACTTTTTATTATAAACTGGAATGAACGAGGAAAGTCCTTTTCTCGACTAATTATGATGACGCTTTGTTCTACACTATTAACTTACAATGCCAGATTGATCAGCTTTTTGGTTTTGCTTTGGGTTTGGTTTTTTGCTTCAGCCAGTTCAATAAATTAACATGCTTTTTCTGGGAAATTAGAGAGCTAATTATTAAGGCTTTATAGACTAATGATGAAAATATAAATAACACAGAACAATAAAGAATGGTGTATCAGTAACATTCACACAATCCCTTTGATGTGCACAATGCAATCTGCCATTTTAACACCACTGATGCATGGACGGGAGTTACTTTGACTCAATCTACAGAATTTCCTTCTCATAAAGATCTGTTAAACTGGATATTTTCTAAGAACTGAGGAAAAAGAGCAAAGCTGAAACAACATTTTTCATGTACCTATCCCTGGCACCCATTTTGTTTTCCTGTTGTCAGACTTTCAATTTATAAAAAATCAGGAATGACAGAATAGAAGGCAAAGCTATAAAGACATTAAACCAGACAAACATCAGGACTTCTGTTGTCACTTTTCCCACTATAAGACATAATGTAGTACATTTGATCTGAAAAATAGTTGTCGTTATTTATTCATTTAATCAGCTACTTTCAAGAATTGCTTAGTTTGCAAAGAAGAGTTTGATATTCCCCAGTAATACCAAATACCAGAATATAGGTCTGAGGTTTCGGGACCTTCAGTGATCCAGAACGTTTGGCTTTGACAAAGGAAAAGATACTCAACTACATTCCAAGTGGACAACACCACATTTAGCTCAACTGTTCTCCATAGCTCGTAACTACTGGTACACAAACACTCCAATAAATGAAATGTAAACATTCAGGTATCGCCACATAGTTCCTTTTATGCAACATAGACTGTGATGAACCGAATTTCAATACATAAATAAATAAATAAGAAAAATTCTTGCTCCTTGTTAGTTCAAATTCACTTTCAATACTTATGAGTTGAAAACCATCAGTATGGCAGAAAGACCTGTCGACAGAACTGCTTCTATCCAGCATTCAGGATTATAAATTAGAAAGAATCCTGGATACAAGACTTGCTCAGTGAAAGAAAACTCACATTGCCACCATCTTAATATCCTACTTGCATTCAAAATAATCCTATCCCTATGTATTTCTGCCTGAAATATTATGAGGGGTATTTATCACACATTTTTCAAGCACCTACTGTAAGAAGATATATATGTACAGCCAACAACTGTGTCATTGCTTTGAGATGCTAAAACTTGATACTTCCACGAGGCATTTCTCAGTCCTCTGATACGCTTGGCAAACTACGGACCTTTTGGGTTGCTGGTCTCTGTATCTGGAGGCCAACCTAGATGCTGGAGTGCAGGAGAAGCCTAGTTCATGTAGAATTAAGAACAGCAAAACTGTTCTACTAAGAAGTAACTCTACATATACCAGTGGAGCTTCCAAGATGTGAGATGAAATGAACACATCCACACAAATATTCATTTAACTGACTACACTTTATTTTAGTACCAAGCTGTGTGTTTGGGTACACTCAAAACATGTCCTTTCTTATTATCTATGACACAAGGACACTATCTAGCATACTGCCAATTTAGGTATGTTATCATTTGTACCAAAATAATACAGGAATTTTGAAATTCTTATTCCTGCTTGCTTAAAAACATATCTGGATCTGTCCATTTATCAACACTTCTTTTTGTGATGTGACAGTAAGGACACTAAAGAACTAACTGTGAATGTAAGAAGGCTTGCCAATGTGGGCTACTGTTTTCCCTAAAGTAATTTCAGAATTAAAGCTATTCTCAACAATTCTGTAGCCAACTTCCAGGCATATGATTGGCCTTCAGATTATTGAGTATCCCACTTTTTAACATTGTTAATATCAATGGCGCACAATACATTTTGATTAAAAAGGAACCGATTTCATTTCAACTGAACCAATTAAAGACAATGAAATAGTCAGATTGCACCCTGTGCTCATCCTCTGCAGAGTACTAACTGACAGCATTTCACAGAAGTTGGGGTTACGGTGCAAAATGATTAAGTGACTCGACAAACACTACAGCCCTACCAGAGGTCCTTTTACATATGAGGATGAGATCTATAGACTCCCAATTCTATACTTTATCCATATGACCAC
>NW_009607512.1:0-1445 GCF_000690535.1 Cariama cristata | reverse complement strand
TACACTTCAGAAGGGAGAATCAAAATGAAGACAAATTCAGGTAAAAGAAAAAAAACTCAAGCCACCACATATCTTTACCAAACCTCTTTGTAGCTACTGTTTTGCCTTGTAACTATATGTAAGTTAGCTGCATGTCTTCCAATGTATTTCTTGCATGATTAAAAGCAAGTGATAACATACGCTTTTTGACAGGCATGCACTTTCAATATTCTGCAGGTTATTCAATACCACATCAGATACAACTAAACACAGACTTAATAGTCTGGGGAAGTGACAGCAGCAAAGGCCAATTTTTATGACTTTCCCCTGCCTGAAGTGAAGCAATTCTCTAGGTCCTAACCATATAGGGAGTAAGTTAACAGCCAAGAGCTTACCATAGCGCTGTCCTGGAGTTCATCGTGAACCAGAACTTCAAGTCACTACTCCATAAACCCCTGCGTAAGTCACAAAATAAAACCAAATATCCAAGTAAGTTGAAAAGAAAGCATTTCTTCCTAAATATAAAAATATTTGACATCAAAAAACTCTAATAAATATTTTGCTAAAAATGTTCTTTACCTGTTTCCAGTTTTACTTCATGGAGTACAATGAGAAACAAGTCAAGCACAAATGCTTGTTTGCCTTTCTCACTTGAATGATTCACTAACTTACTGGGAGGCTGTGTCTCTATTGTTTCCGAGCTCACATCATAAAAACTAAACAGAAATCAATTTAAGACAATGAACTTTAAACTTTATTTTCCCCCTTGGTATTCTAAAGTGGCACGGCTAAGTTGGAAAAGTTTTAAATAATGAAAGTCACTGAAGCCTAAATCACACACAATAGTGAAAGCTGAGATGTGAGATGGAGGTGAAATCTAAAAGCTAATTAAATTCAACAACAGCCTCTCAAAGGCAACATACCAGCTTAGCCTCCCGTGCTAATATTACGTGTTGAAGGGTGCAGTAAATGGAGGGCCTTTCATGGCTGCAGATTTCACAATGTGATCCACCAGCTAAACCTGAGAGGGGAGAAAAAAAAAAAAAAAAGATTAGATGCATGGATTACTGTACTGAATAGATGCCAAGGCCAAGATAAAAAGAAGAGATAAGTTAGGGCTTCTGAAGAGCTAAATTTGAAGCCAACCAGCAAAACGGATTGAACCTTATTACCTCTAGTCACTGAGAAATTCCCTAGACAGTTGGATGTAATTTGAAAAGGTCAGAAAAAAATTTCCTTCACAGTATTATTGCTTCATGGTTTAAGGGTGTACGTTTGTGAGATGCCAGCTCTAATCATTTTTATTGACTTGCTCTAGAGAGACAGACAGATGCACAGCGAGGCAAGACAGATGGATAAGACATATCCTACCTTTGTTTCCAGTTCTAAAACAAATCACAGTATTAGGTATGTTTTAATGTTAATCATTTCAGTTTATCCTTTGCCATCTCTGAGAAGAATGTGCC
>NW_009607511.1:0-3586 GCF_000690535.1 Cariama cristata | reverse complement strand
CTTCCAACTGAAGTAGTCTGGTCTCTTCTGTTCTGTTTTATTCTACCAGCTGCACAGCAGAGCAATCATTTGTTTGTATCTACCTAAATGGTCTCCGACATGTAAGTTTTCCCAGAAAGAAAGTCATGCTACCCTGAAAAAACACTCTTCAGACAACTTTGGAGTGGCCTTAGTTGCTATGCAGAGGAGAACAACAAAAGAGTTGCTCTGCCACTCCTTGTTTTGTACCCATAAAAGACAGTATTTCATGCTGTCATACAGTAACAAAACGCCTGTGTTCAGGGAAGGATCTGACCTGGCTTTTTTACAGCTCTGCCAATCCCACAGTTCACGGCTCGGCAGGCTTACTCATTTCTACAGCTGCAGTTGGCACCTGGAAAGTCAAACAACCGGGCCACACCAGGAAAGGAAAACCCGGCAGGCAGCAAACAGGAGAGTGGATGTAGGGGAAAGAGCTGAAGGGAGAAAGATAAGGAGAAAGCAGCTGGGTGAGAGCGAGGAGGTAAAGCAAAAAGAAAGGGAGGGACTATTCTGGGTGGTTATAAGTGACTAAACAGCTTGAATTTAAGGAGCGTGACAGGAGACATGGAGAATCAAAAACACAGTTAACACACACGGTTAAAACAATGACTCCGTTCTGAGAGTGCCAACTGTTTACTTAAAGTATCAAACCCTGTCGCTAATGTACTTCTCTCCTCAGTCTGTTCATTTTTTCCCCCAAGGGACCTGGTCCTGCAAGCATTTCGAAGCTGGTAACTGTACCTCATGCAACCGCTCCGGTCCCAAGAGCTGGCCGGGGCTTAGCAGTCAGGACAATATATTTTGCGTAACCAAACGTAATTTTGATATATTCATGCGCAGTCCCGATACATTGCTTTCTACTGGGGTTTTTCCCAAAAAACAAGTGGCAGCTGAGGTTACAGTGCAGTAAAGAATCTTTAAACAATGCAGAAAAGATTAATGACATCATTTCAAACAATGTGAAATATTTGCATAATAGCTTCATATGAATCATAAATTAATTTCAACATTTCATTACTAAGAACGTACACTGGATTTTCCACCTTAACACCATTTGCTAGATACTGCACTTGCCTCATTTGATTGAATCGTTTGTCTAAAACAAGAAACTGTACTCTTCTGGGGAAAAAAAAAAAAAAAGAAAAAAACAACAAAAAACCTAAAAACACAGCTGCAGTAAAGTTACCTTTGCTTTTGTAAGAAGCTGAGGTGGACTGTGCTAGTCTGATCTAAAGCATGTCCTTGTCCTCCAGCCCCAGGGAAGCCAGCAGTTGCCTGTGAAGCATTACTCAGCGTGCGGAGGGAGCGGCAGGCAGAGCTGGAGGCAAGGCAAGGTTTCGGAGGAATCACCAGGGACCAGCCACCGTCCCTTGTGCCAAGGTCACTCGGCACGATCCTAACTCGCTAGAATGCTTGTGCTGACAACTATCATCCCTGAAAGAAAACACTCTCCCTCCCGAGAAAAGTTAGGTTGTTTTAGATGATAATTTATCTGCTGTTAAACGCTTATCAAGAGAATTTGGACAGATGTTTGTTCTTTGAGAGAAGAGCAACCTGGCGCACGCCTCACACCTTCGAAAGCCCCTTTCTTCACCAGGCGCCAAAGAAGGGCTCGGTTGCTTTTATGGCTTGAAAAGCAAAGATGAACTTCCTCTTTGTTCTGTGGTGGTGGTGAACTCTGAACTGCTGCTGTCTCCAAAGGCAAAACAAAGGTCTAATGCTCCATGGATCCTCCCGTGCAAACTGATGGTAGGGGCAGAAGTGCGGCTTGGTTGTGGGAAGAGGGGTGGTTAGCAGCTGCCAGGTTAAATTGGAGGAGAGGCAGAAAGAAATTCAACTTCAGTGGTTATTAGCTGCGTTAGAAACAAATTGATACTGTTTGACATTTATTTCATAACATCAGGCAAATTATTTCTGTAAAATATGGATAATAGAAGTTTTCCATACAAGGGAATCAAGTAAAAAACAAAGCCACAAACTTTTTCATGATGACTGAGGGTCTTGCAGGATATGGAGCTGACCCACGTTGAAGTTACCAGCAACGTAAGAACAGATGCCTAAGTTCTGGCAAACTAATTTGCAGAAGAGCTTCTGTCTCTCTGTGGCTATTGAGCTCTGTGAAGAAGAGATGATCTTCTGTAAACACATAGGTAACTTCAAAGGGAAATCAATGCTAAGGATTTTTCAAAGGAAATTAAATTAGCTTTTTATTCTATCATATCAGCTTTAAAAAATTGGCAAAAAATGTAAAAATTGCCAAATAGTTGTATATATATATATTTACTAACACCTCATTAAAAGTGCGCTGGATAGGCAACCAAAAACTGTTTCAGAATTCCACAAAGCAACTTGCAGATTAAGGAGAAAGTCACTAATCAAGGTTCCTCTTATACCGGCTTTTGATGTAAAGAATTACTTTCAAGTTATGCTTAACCATCAGGCTAGGAAACGCAATATACAGCTAGAATCAGAATCTACTTCTAAATCACCAAATTAAAAGCAGTGTAATATGAAGGCTCTCCGAGACATGCTCTGCCTCATTTATCCCAAACAGGAATTACTAAAAGAGAATTTCCACAGTATTTTTACTAACATTAGCTGCACTAGCTACAATGGCTGTTACACCTGTACCGAACTACACCCCTGCCCTTGAGACCATGAAGAAGATCCTCGGAGGATCTCAGGGTGTATTCTTGTGCAAACGTACACATTTCTGCTCGGTTACAAAGTGCACTGACTCAGTGCAAGAACCAAGAAAGAACATAAAAACCCTTAGTACTGTGCATTTCGTGCATATTGGCGTCTTTATTTCTGCCTTTTATTTAACTTAAGAAAACTGTATTTATGCAGGCGTACCAGCAAACTCCATAAACTGTGATATTCTAAGCAAATAATACAAATAGATATACATAACTTTAGAATAAATTGTGAGGTGAAGCTGTTTCCCTTGTGATCCCCACATAAATTATAGCTGTTGGAACTGACATCATGCACAATGTGAAATTATTTATCGTACACCGTTACAACATGTAATAAGGGGACATAATGTAATTGGGAAGACTCTCGTAAGGCTGGTTGCCTCCCTGAGCCCTAATAGTATCACACACAGTATCATCACCAGCCGTTTCAGAAATTATTTACAACAATTGAGAGTGATCTTAGAAAGATTAATTGGGTAACCGCCTCAAAGAAGAGAGGATGAACGGGAAGTATATTTAATTGTTGTGCCATCATGAAGAATCAGTTATGCCTTCGTAGGCACCAATTAATCAGTTGTATACAGGAAAGATCTCTGCCAGATAACAGTAGGAAGGATATGGCTCCGAGCGTACTGAAAAGAAGATTACAGGGAAAGTTATGCTAAAACAACTCACAATTTTATTTTCCCACGAGACTGTATCCCCCTCTATCAATTATTCATTAATTTAGTATTTTGTTGTCACAGTTGCTTTGCAAGCCTCCCACACGCCCCAGCTCGCTTTCCTTGGCGGGGGGATAAAAACCAAACTTTGAAAGCCCGAGGGAAATTGCGGCCGCCCGCCCGACGGGCTGCACCGGCGGCACC
>NW_009607510.1:35834-38233 GCF_000690535.1 Cariama cristata | reverse complement strand
AGCACATCAAGCCCAGCCTGTACTGGTGCTTGAGGTTATTCCTCCCCAGGTGCAGGACGCTACACTTGCTTTTGTTGAACTTCATCAGGTTCCTCTCCACCCAACTCTGTGGAGTATCAGCCCCTCCTCCCAGTTTTGTATCATCAGTGAACTTGCTGAAGGTACACTCTGTCCCTTCATCCATCTCGTTGATGAATAGGTTGAACAAGATCAGACCCAGAACTGACCCCTGGGGAACACCGCTAGCCACAGGCCTCCAACTAGGCTCTGCGCCACTGATCACAACCCTCTGAGCTCTGCCATTCAACCAGTTCTTAATCCACATCACTGTCCACTCATCCCATCCACACTTCCTGACCTTACCTATGAGGATGTTATGTGTAAGTAGGTCCACTGATTTTCTTGGAATTTCTCACATTTATTTAAAGATGGTCATATAGAAGAATTTAGCTAAAATACAGCCTGTAGCAGCAACAAAATCCACTGGCCAAACTAGACTGGAAAAATGTTTAATTTGCACGAAAATATCAATAATACACTGAAATCTTGTTGCTCTTTAATTAAAGAACTATAAACAGCAAAAGACGAGAACTAAAAATGTAAAGATCTGAAGGACAGCACAAAGTTTTGATTTTTTACTTGCTAATTCAATAATAAAGAGTTAAAGGAAGCTGGTCACCCTGTATTTGTTTTCTGGCTCATGAGAATAATAATAATAATAAGCACATATATTTGGTGATGCCTGATCCGCAATTCTTCAGTCACTTGATTGGATTCTTTCAAAAACAGTTCAATTATCAATAGTTAGCAATAAGAATCACAAAACAGGCTGCCTTGAAATGAGAAGAACTAGACAGGACTATGACTGTTTTAAATGTACCTGTTTCATACATACATTATCCATACCAACACAGATATGAACTGAAATGTGTCAACTGAAAATTATGACGTGTAGCTTAATGGTAGAATTTTCTAAGGCTTATGAAAATTCATTTTCTTTACTAGGAATACTACTATAATACAAATAGGTCTTTGTTTAATGAGGAAAAAAAAAAAGAGGTTGTACAGAGCAGTACTCTGGTCCTTCCAGAGATTTCAGGTAACACTAGTAACAAAACATAAATGTAGTCCTGTTCCTTACAAATTAAATTTAAAACAAACAAACAACAACAAAAAAAAGCAAGCAAACCTCCCTCTGTTTCTAAATGTTCAGGATATTCTAATAAAAAGGTTATTCAAATACAGGCTAAGCCTAATCTCAAAAACATGTCCCTAACAGTGTCAGTGGGGGTTATGTGCTTTTTGGTGACACGCTTTTTAAACAAAAACGTATCTATGGTATAGTATTACTTTTGCCAAGGCAATGTACCTTTCTCTGGGAGAGCTGTAATTAATGATACTGGAAGAATTTTTTTTTATTCTTGGGATTTACAGGTGGAGTTACTCTGACACAATAAGTCTGTCCAGCGTAGACCACACCTCGATCCTTCCATTTCTAATTACAGTATTCTGTTGAGAAGATATTCGACATATCACAACCTAGCGTTTTGAGAAGTAGCTGTGTATTTTTTTTAATAGCTGCTGTATGTCAGAGGTGAAGGGTACAGTCCATTTTTTCATCTTAAAGACACAGATAGTGAAGCATTTCTATACGAGAAGAGCTATAAAAGAAACTGTTACTTCACCGTTAGCAGGTAGTGAGGTTAATTCCGCCATTAGCTCAACAACAGTACATTTGTACAAGGAGAACATCTAATATCCTGAGAGGATCTTAATCCCTATTAAATAATGACAGGTTGCTTTCTTACAAGGTTTACTCCTTTCGAGTGAATCACATTTTGGCACCTTTGTTTCCAGCAGATGCGCCAATTAAGAGGCTTGTACTGTAAGAAGTAGCATAACCTTTCCATGCCAACATTCAGTCTTTATGGATAGGCTCATTCATATGCAGAAAGCAAGTGCAGCAGCCAAGGTATTTTATACCCCAACAGCAATCAAAGTTTTCTCGGTATCTTTGCCAGCTGACTCTTAACTATGTTCTCTTGAGCCAAATACATTTTGAGGAGAATAACTTTATAGGCCAGACGTGTACATGAGTATGAATAAGAAAAGGTCTCTGAGCCTCAGCTGACAGGTCAACCTCTTGCTTCCCAATAAGACATTGCTTCCACTTCCAGCAAAGGTGGGAGAAAAAAGGCAAATGTTGACAGAAGAGGCAGATTGGCCCAGTCATCTGATTCATGCAATAGCATTGCAATGCCTGTGTAGAAGGTCATAATGGATTTCTCAACTTAAATAAATATCTAGAAGGCAGATACACTACTTATTTTTCAAAACAAGCAGGGCACTTCTGATCTAATTTCTTGCTAATTACTTTTGAGAAACTAGCCTTCTTTCCC
>NW_009607510.1:0-35803 GCF_000690535.1 Cariama cristata | reverse complement strand
TTCCTGTATTCTCTTATCATCCCGATGAAGTTCTATATTCATAAAAAGAACTTAAGCACTATAATGCCCTTTTATCTCCTTTATTAGAGAAAGCAAAAAGCCTCACACTGAGATTCATGAAGGCCAGCCCCTCCTGGCTAGGAAGCAGCCTAAGTTAACCAACAAGATACAAAAAAAAACCTCAACACAAGTTCCATATTCACATCAAGGCCATCCCAGGCCAAAGGGAGACATCTCACTCACAGGAAGCATCTCTTCTTGTAGTGCAGCAAATAAACTCAAAAGCATAAAAAAGGTCAGAAGGTTTTCCTTATTTTAAAAGGAAACAGAAGGATGTGGCAGCAGCACTGTCTCTGCTCAAAAACCTGAAGATTTGGAGCTATAAAGCCTACATAGATGGGACTCGGCAGACCAGATTCAAGGGGGGGAAGGAAAGCAAAGGTTAATGTTGTTGCCATGCTCTGAACACATGTTGTAGATCAGGCCATTCAGGGGAAAGAAAATGGGACTTTCCCAGGCACATCCTGGCGGGCACCACGGGGAGGCTAAGCAGGTGAAGAATGCCAGTCAAGTAAAGATTTGCATCTTCCATTCCAGGTGCCATTTGTAAACCCTGTCCTAAATGTCCCAGCAACATCTTCCTGGGGAAGCCAGCTATGAAATGTCCCCAGAAACATGGAGTTTACATTTATATATATTCCTCAATATAAGGAACTTGGGTCACAAGATGAATGTGAAAGAAGGGCTGATAGAAGCTAAACTAAGCATTTTGAAGAATGATACTTATCTGCTGTAATGTGTCGAGTACATACAATATATATACCCTTTCTGGAGAGACATCTGTAAAGAGGTATCTAAATCAATGTGCTGGGAAGACAAACTGGCCCTGAATAAGAACTAGAAATATTTTATTTACATTTCTGAAAGGAACTCAGTTCCCTTCTCTTTCTTGGATCATTTGCTCGCAGTTTAAGATTACATGAAAAATTCACACTAATCCCTCAATTTCTGTTTGCAGAAAGACCAATAGTGTCAGGCAGTGAACAGCAGGCAGTTCTCAAGATTCACTCCAGGGGCAAATTCATCTCACAAGCCAAAATTTAACTCTTGGTTAAGTCGCTGATGTTCTATACACAGACCACTGCATAAAGACACATGTAACTTAATGGGGAATTTGAGATGCTTAAAGTCTGCCACGCTGTTCTGCTACCCAGATCAGGGCTTTCGTCTCAACAGCAGCCTTTGGCAAGTGATATTTTTACACAATTAACACATTTAACTTTTTTCCTCCAGAGCTGGCATATTTTCTGAATAATAAAAAATGCAGGCAGGTCCAATAATACTTCAATCACATTAATAAGGAAATCTTCATTTTTATGCAGCTTTTTATATCCATCCAACTACCGACGAATAAATGACTCCAGGTAAATCTCACAACTGCATTGATTCATTTAAGTCCTTTTTAAGAAGCATTACATTTTAAAATAAACTAATTCCTATCTATCCAGAAACAGCAGGTGAAACTGCAAAGTTAATATGCAAAAGAAAACTTTAGAACCGCAAATGACTTGCCAAATCTGCGTCGCAGCTTTATTTTAGACCACGTTATTGCAGTGTCTTACAGGTCAGCTGCCAAACGGAATTAGCCTGCTATATATTCTCCAATCCACAATGTCTGTTCAAGGCTTTTATGCTGGAAGCTTCTGAATTTGTCCAAGTTCAAAACAACACACGTTCAGAAGCAAAAGAAGCTGTTGAAAAAAATCAAGGATGGAGGATGTTTCAAAGGAACCTAGTCAACACTTCTCTTTTCTTTGGCAGTCCCTCAAAAGCCTCCGTTTTCTAATCTCCCAGACATCAGAATTCAGAGAAATGAACTGTTAAGGAATGTTACCAGACCTTTTACATGAAAACACAGCCAAACACAGTCAGCATGAGTAAACAGCGGATATAAAGAGCACCATCTACTGACAGGCAGCATTTTGACAGGCCCAGACAGTTTTGCAAAGCACCGCATGGGGCTTCCAAATAATCTAGCTTTTAAGGAATTCAGCTTTCTCTTGGAGATGTGTAGTACTTTTCACATTTTCTTTCTCGCCTGCCCTGTCTCTTCCTATACCATTTAAGCTGTCCTCCTGCTCGCGGCTCACCAGACAGCCCCCCCTCCCCATTTCTCTCCTATTTCACTTCATCATTGAAGCTTCCCACATGGGGCTGCTCACCGCTTGTATATAGCTGCTATGCCACCATTTTACAATTATAAATTAACATTTTACTACCAGCTGTTTGTGAGGACATTTTTCCAAAATCTCCTTAGTCAACAAGAATTTCCACTGAAGTTGAACACTTTTGAACTGTCCCGAGATGAGATACAATCACCTCACGATTACTGAAAGCTACAAGGTTTACATCATCAAACGAAGTATCTTTCTATGCTCTCATGGAAGAGATTACACAGCAGACACACATAAGAGAAGGCTGTTTCCCGACAAACAAGAAAATATTATCAATATCCACAAATGGTTCTGATGCTATTCTCTTGGCTAGTACAATCAGAAATCACCTTTAGGAATGCTTTTTAGCATCTTGATCACTTCTAAACCCTGGCACAACACACACTAGAAATGCAGTGAACTACTATGGCACATTGTTTGAAAATACTTGCTAGCACTATCACAATTACTTGCTGTGTTAAGATTTGTGTTGCAACACAGTAAGAGCTAGATTTTTTTTAATATATGTTTGGAGAGAATAAAAACTGTAGATTAGAATAACTTTTCTAACAAATTGGTCAAAA
The DNA here is from genome assembly GCF_000690535.1 of Cariama cristata. Classification (NCBI taxonomy): domain Eukaryota; kingdom Metazoa; phylum Chordata; class Aves; order Cariamiformes; family Cariamidae; genus Cariama; species Cariama cristata. Next base: position 33,006 of record NW_009607510.1, on the reverse strand, counting down.
TTCACTAGTCCTAAAGGCCTTCACTAACAAACATAAGAAACACTTGTGATAACTAATCTTGAAAGTAAAAGTAGAAAAGAAATATTCACGTATGGTTTTGCATTGTGTTGCTTCACTGGTTAAAAGATCAATAACACCTAAAACTCATCACTTAAATATAAATATTTCATGCAGATTCCAAAGGTCAATGAAACTCAATTTACTGTTTTTATACAATAATCCTCGTCAATCTATTTAGAACAGGATTAAAAGAGAAATCAACTGATGCGAGCTTTGCTAAGGAAGAGGTTGTAGTCAATCTGTTTATACATGTGGCAGATTAATACCCATTAATAAAATTATGAAAGAAACTTTCTAATAGGTAGGAAAGTTTCAAGTTCTGCCTTGTTTTATGGCCCTACTTGCTTGTGTCAGCACAGCAGTTTTATTATTCCAGTGTATTTGCATGCAGCAGCAGCAATTTTCTGTTTTTACCTCTTCCTCAATTCTAAGACTTATAAATACAGCAGGATATTCAGACTCATCCTAGAAATTATTCTTCCTTTGCACTGTATTTCATCCTTTACCGTCAAATTCCCTTTTGCTGCACATTTGTACTCTGCGCTGGTGAGGCTGCACCTCGAACCCTGTGTTCAGTTTTGGGCCCCTCATTACCAGAAAGATATTGAGGTGCTGGAGTGTGTCCAGAGGAGGGCAACGAAGGTGGTGAAGGGTCTGGAGCACAAGTCTGATGGGGAGCACCTGAGGGAGCTGGAGTGTTTAGTCTAGAGAAGAGGAGGCTGAGGGGAGACCTGATCACTCTCTACAACTACCTGAAAGGAGGTTGTAGCAAGGTGGGGGTCGGCCTCTTCTCCCCAGTAACTAGCAACAGGACTTGAGGAAATGGTCTCACGTTGCGCCAAGGGAGGTTCAGGTTGGATATTAGGAAAAATTTTTTCACTGTAAGAGTCGTTAAGCACTGGAACAGGCTCCCAGGGAGGTGGTGGACTCACCATCCCTGGAGGTATTCAAAAAATGTTTAGATGTGGCGCTTTGAGACATGGTTTTGTGGGTTTAGTGGGCATGGGGGCGTTGGGTAGATGGTTGGACTTGATGATCTTTGAGGTCTCTTCCAGCCACAACGATTCTATGATTCTATATTCTACTACTTTGCCTGATCTCCATCATTGACCTACTATCGCTGCAGCCTATGCCTTCCTTGGCTTTTTCTTTTGATCCTTTGAGCTCAATCATATATCCCAGGCTATGAGATGGATAATTTCACAGCTCCCCATTCTACTGTTCATGTAATTATAGCACTGGACGTAGAAGGCTGCTACATTTGTCTGAACAGAATATGTTTGCAATCTCCTGTTTCACTGCAAGATCACCCAAATCTCATCGTTTACACATTAGGACAAACTGAAGCATTTGGTAAAGCTGGTGAAGTGCTGTAAAATCAAAACACATTTGGTTCTTAAGGTTAGTACTCTTTTAGATTGATATCTCCTGTTCCTCTTCCTAATCTCATTCAGTCTCCCCCTAGCTCTATTTAGACTGCACTTCCACAGACTTTTCTCTCAGCAGCAAAAGCAGCAAAGCAATACTCTCCCTAACTACTGCCAGCACGGCAAAGGGATTAAAATAAGCCAAATTAACAAGGAAACCTGCCAAAGGGGACAGTTCTCGCTGGTTGCTCTTGACCAACTAGTAGAGAGTACTCCATCACTAATAAAAGGCAGAGTGAGATAATTCAGGTGGATGATAAATTTATCACCAACTCACTGAACTCAAAGAACTGAGCAGCCAACTCAATAAAATGAGAGAAAGTAGGGGTTGGGGACAGAAATGTGCTGCAGGAAATACACCACTAAATGGGGTGCTCCATCATCAGCTCAGTTCAGCTAGGGCACATGTGCACTTCCGCTCCATCCTGCCCCCTCTCCAACCCTGCAGAAGTCTTTGCAAGATCCTGAAGGGAACCAGGTTTGTCCAAGGAAAGGGGAAAAAAAAAAAAATAAGGCAAGGGGACAGGGAGGGGGAGAACAATCCACAAACCCAGAACAAAAACCTAACCATGGGAGAGGGGTATGGGAGGAAGAAGATGATGAACATGCAGAAAAGAGTTAAATAAGAATTTTATTGACAATGACCCAGTTTTATCTGCCATCATTGTGCTATGTATAGAGGAGCTAATTTAATTTTCAAGTTCAGTTTCATCTGTTCAGTTTATTTTGTGTTTTTAGAATCACTTGCAGTTTGCATAAAATATTTTAGAGCACAACAACAGGATGCACTCCAGTGTGTTGTTTTATTTTTTTCCCCAAAAAATGTCAGGCCTGTTCACATAACAACTACATTCTACAGTATTCTTTCTGGAATCAAAAGCTAAGACAACTTCCTTTCCAATTATTATTCTATTTGGCTTTTATCAGCATTTTTGTGTCCTTTGGAACCTGGAAATCAGGGTGGGGGAGAAAAAGTCAACAGGGAAATAAAAAAAGAAAGAAAGGTAATATCTTATACTGTTTTCCCCAGCAAAAGGCAGAAGGGACAATATGTACTAATGGGCACATACAACTAATTGAATTTAATGTGAATTTGAGAGTTTAATCAACATGCTGAACACTTACCTGATCTGAGCATTTCATTTGACACTGTTCTTTACTTTTTTCTCCTCTTCAAAAATACTGTTTAAAAATGAAACCCTTCCAATACTAAATGATTTCAACAGAGAGTAAGGGAACATGAAACAACAGCTATGGAAAACAAAGCTGACTATTTCAGAAAAGGTTTTTTTTGCCTGAATAATTATCTGCTACCAATTATTATGGACAATTAACTATAGTTTGCAAGCCGTAAAGTAGCCTTCTCTACAGAAAAAGAAAACAGTAGTGACAGTTTAATAAGCATGAACCTTAACAAGCACTTCAGATTCTTCTTCTACAGTCAACAACAGGGGTTTCAGGAAAGCTTAGTACATGGAATAGTGTTGTCTGTTTTCCTTATCAACTTCACAAATCACCATCTAATGCTGAAATGTTGACAATTAAGCTATTTGCTCTTTAGGACAAACCTGAAAAAAAGCAAAGATTCTGAGCCACCAAAAGAGAAGTAAGTTTGAGACAGTCTTATATCTGAAGGAGAACAGATGATTGTAATAGTCTAACTCCAGAGAAAGTTTTTTCTATTTAATCAGCAAGAATATTGATTATTTAAAGATACATCTTCAAACCTATACACAAGCTTTATTTAGATCAAAGACCATATAATCAGCATAGGTATGCTGAAGTTCAGTCATATGTACCTTTTCATAATGAAAACACATTCACAAAATCCTTTGCAATCTAAAGTGTACTGCTAAGACTGAAAGCAATCAGCCTTGAATAAAAGATGAATTAATAGCAGTTCTAAAGCCATTAGATACAGACTCTATTGTCATGCTTTTGTTTAAAGCAAGGAAAAAAAGGCAAAGAAAGTAGAGGGTGTCTAGGTCAGCAAAGTCATCAGTAGTTGATGGATGCACTTACAGACATTAGAGAAAAAAGGAAAATAGGCAGAACATAATACCCACTCGTGAGATTCTCTATGTTAAGGACAGAGAAAAGGCCTCAAGGTAGGCAGTAACTCTACCTTGTTCAGTGCTGAAGGTTTTCTATTTTTAGATATCCATGTCAAGGACACATTTAACCCTAGAAGTGCAGCTTGATGCATCATCACAATATTCATTCCTAAACATTGGTAAAATTAGAAATATTCATTCTACCAAGTACATCTTCTGAGAACAGCCCCTACTAGTAATAACTACGATCTCTGGGTAAGGAACTAGGAGGTCAGGGAAATGGAAGAACTGATGCTCCAGACCCTGTTAACGATTGCTAGCAGTTGTGTGGCGATCTCCAGGGAAGCAGGAAATGCAACATTTATATTGTAAGAAATGGCCAGTTTAATAGCTTCCTAGAATCCAAAACGGGGGCCTTGCTCCCTCTCCCCAGCAGCCCAGGCTGCACACTCTAGCTGCTTCGACTGTTGCAGCTCTCAAGGCTGCAAGGAGAAGGGTCACATCTGTGAGCTGCTCTGGGATATAAGATGGGCATGGCTGTCTCCCGAAACCCATGTTGAGCTTCTACCGCTGCACATTTGTAGTCAGACTGGTGGGAAGCCCTAAGCAGATTCTGCTGGCTATTCAATCTGGATCAGGCGTAGGCAGGTTTTAGTAGCATTGCGCCACAGGGACCAGAATCAGCATCTCCCCTTTCAGGCAACTGTTCGCAAAGCAAGATTGAATGCTACATTAGTCCTAACTAGTCGTAGCTAACTCTTTGACTCTAGTGATCTCCTTGCTCTCCATAGGGTTGTAGATGAAGAGTAAATATACAGGCTCTAGGGGTAACAAGATCAGTTTGGCAGGTGAAGTGAAGATTGAACTGGTGAGCAGAAGATGGCTATGTGTTGGTCTGCAGGGTCTCACAGGGCTGGCTGATCAAAGATGACAGCTGGTATACTTAGAGAACAGGAAAACATCACAAATTTGCACGAACAGAACAAGAGACAGTTCAAAAGCTAAAATAAGTAAATAGCCTAAAAACAGAAGGTAATCTCTTTTCTCTTCTTAAACTGTGGATTTGTTGAAGGAATTGGATTCACATTCCCTAACATCTTAAAGGGAAATTACTTGTGATGTTTGATGCCACTATCAACAGCAGCATTTGTCTTTTCCAAGTGCCGAAGGCCTCAGCTGCACACTAACACTGACACATCCCAAATTCAAAGAAACCTACTGTTGTACTGCTTCCTCCCTCCCTCTGGTCTCCCACTGCAAACTTATACCACTTCTTTTAGTTTAAGAGTCTGTCATACTTGGATATCATTCTTAGTTTTGAACTCACCCTGCAAATGCCTAGAGTGGTTAATGACCATATAAAAGCACCCCATCAACAAACCTAGAAGCATGGAAGTATTGGAAGTAGGACAGAGGCACTTAAAGCCATCCCCAGGCTGAATCACTATATCAAAGCTTCACTTAATAGCATCACAGCCAAGGAAATCCTACGCTACTTACAAATCAGTTGGTCAAAAAAAATTAAAGAGAGGAAGGGAAGAATTGCCTCTCATTAAACATGACATTCTCTGTACCTTCTGCTTGCCCCACTGATAATACACAGCATTGTAGAAAATGTCTGTTTTAACATTTGGGAGATGTTTTCCTGCTCCCTGCAGTGGCACATCAGCTACACAATAATCTGCAGTTGACTGTAGAATAGAGATAAACCAGAAACACTTCCGACCGAAGTCCACATTCCAAAATAGCTAAAAAGAACTACTATTTGCAAAGTGTGAAATGAAAGCATACTGAAAAGCCTCCTTGATTTTAGAGTTCATTACTGTTGGTATTTTTGCAGTGCCTAGAGGCCCCAAATGAGACAAGATATCCCTCAGAGCCAAACACCATGCACACTCTAGTCCCCATACACCAAACGCTTCCAATCAAAATCAGAGGCAAGACACAGGCAAAGCACCAATGGAGGCCTTCACCCCTACCCACCACGGAAAACAGCTGGAGAATCTGTCGCATGGAGAGGAACAGGAACAGGCAGCAAACGTGCTACTGCATTTGTTATTCTCAGGCTGCGTGACCAAGCCAATGTTCTCCAGTTTTCAGGGACACATTGCAGAGTTTTTGGACAATCAATTTTACACAAGCAAAAGACAACATTTTGGTAGTAAATTTATTCCAAATCTCAGTGTTCTACTGAAACAACAGTTTTAACTAGTCCTAATTATCATCATTCTACAGTTGGAAAAACTGAGCCACAGAACAAGAACTTCACTTCTAGTGAAGAGCAATGAGCTTCTGAAGTCCAAAACCAATTAAAAGAAAGGTGAAAAATGAAACACACACACACTCCAATAATTTCCTTTTAATCCAAAAGACAGACTTTTTTTTCAGATTAAGCAGCATTTGCTTGCCAGATCATCTTGAACACAGCCGTATGCATTGGACTAGTCTATGCTGAGTGCTCAAAGTATGATTTTTGAGGTAAACGCAGCTTCTGAAATACAGTCTCCTAACGCAAGGTTTCACCGCCATCAAACATTAATAAGCATTTCAACATCAAAGACAGAGGCTGGTTAGCTAGTAAGGCAGAGGACAGAACTAAGTACGAGATCTGAATGCCTAAACTCAAGTGTCAATGCAGTCCTCAAAGCATAGACAGATTCAGCTAAGTGGTGCTCACTTCAGATGGAGTCTGATCCCTCTCTGCGCTCCTCTGAGTATGCTGCCTAGATCTCCACCAAATATAATCAGAGTTTGGATACCTACCTTACACACAGACACTTAATTTAAGCTGCTCTCATCAGCAAGCTCAACACCACCCACAGTAACTGAGGGGAAGACGGGCTCCACTCTGCCCCAGGCCACCCTTTTCCAGACTCTCCTAATGAAATCCCTCCCCTCCTTAGCCCACCTCTGCACTGAAGGAAAGCTTGACAGGTTGATAACACAAGAAATGCCCTTCAGACATTATCAAGACTGTTACAGTCCCACACCCCTTTTGTGACTGTGACACATTTCACTCCCAACGCTCAGCAATTATGTTTTTTTTCTGAAATGGAAAAGAAAAAAGTTCCCACTTGTAGAGAGAAAAGTGGACTACAGCAACTGCTAATCAGTTTTGTCAGAAGTGTCCAGTGAACATGTGGCAGATTAAAGAAATTATTGTTATAACTCAGATGAGATGCACTATTTGCAGAACCCACAGTTCCAGCAGTGGAGCATTAAACTGCTTTCCCATTTTAAATGCTAAATTGGTTCTATAATACATCTTGTAATCCCTCTAATCACAATGCTATTATTTTCTTTACGAGGCGATTCTATACTTTTCCTTCCCCATCAAGGCGGCTGTGTCATTAAAATACTGCTTTATTTTTGAAGTAATCTCTATGAAGCCCTTAAAGTAGCTTCAAAGTGAAAGCAGAAGGTTTGGATGGCTTCGTGGAGCAGCTTCACAACTAGGCAAGCAGCTGAACTGGCATTATAAGTACATTATGCATCCATGCGCTGTATGGAATTGCTTTTTTCCTCTAAAAGCTGCTCCATCTTTTTATTTCTTTCTCCCTAAAGAGAAGAGGTTCTTTTAAACAATGTGCCTGTGTCTACATGTGTCCATGCTATTAGACACCCCACTTATTTCTAGAGTACTATCATAGCTTTTTACTGCTTATGTTTGCTAATACGTACTGCAATTGCTGCTCGTTTTCACACTAGTGTAATGGGAAAGAAAACAAATTTCACACTGATAGCTTCCACAGGACAACAGGAGCCAGATCAGACTACATTTCCCTCCCTGTGCTCCCTCTTTGTAACCATCTGCTCTCGCCTACCCTATATAAGGCCTGCATTCCCTCCCTGCAGCAGAAACCGCTGCTCTGCTGTGCATTTGTGCAGCCTCCCGCACCCCACAGGGTCACAGACCACACCGGTTCCCACAGGCCAACACTTTCCCATCCTTCACATGCATGCACTCTGTGCGTGCAACCACTGAAAATGTCTTCATCGTCGATTTTTTTGGTGAAAGTCCACCTGTAAAAAGCCTGACAAACAGAAATTTCTCTTCCTATTATCACCTGGCGGACTGAAGTCATAGATAGAGCATGCTTGTTCAGATGAATTTCATAAAAGATCCCTTTAAATATTTTGGCAGGTCAGTCAATAGTGGTCTTTGTGAGTAAACTTCATCCGTTCTACTTGCACCCATCTAAAGAGCCAAGTATTAGTCTGAGCTAATTATTTTGACTTCCTATGGGGAGAAAGGAGAGAAGGAATAGGAAAATAATCCCACTTTGTGATGGGGGGTGAAGGAGAAGGAAATGAATAATGGTCCCTTGCAGATGCCCTTCATTTCCCCTCGCTGCCCTGGGCAGTGCCCAGCAAACCAACTCATTCAAGATCTTCCACGTACACACGGCTGCTTTCAGGGCAGATGGTATTTCAGAATCCCTAGGCATGCAGTCAGGACGAACAGGATGAACAGGATAAGCCAGATCTTTTATGCTGAATGTAGAAACCTCGCTGCAAAAATGTGAGCCTTCATATTACACTATATTTAACAAGAATTGATGATAAAGCAATGGGGAAAAACATGCTACAGCAAGAATACACTTGGATTCTGAATCAGGCATGTGTCCTCCTATCATAAACTGGCTTACAGGACCCCAACAGAGAGAGATGTTTCCTGTTTTCCTGGCTCGTGACAATGTAAATTCTGAACCAAGCAGCTATATTTTGCACTACAGGTAGGGTTACTCCAGCACTTCATTCACACCAGTGAAACCCCAGAGTGATAAACAAAACATCAGGCTCAGCTGCTTGAAATGTACAGGGTCACCGAGCACTCCTATTTCACTGCTCAGGAGAGAAGGTTTGATCACTGCACAGGTCTGAAACTTCAGACTTCAGCCAGAGGTGATAATCATGAACGACAGGCTGAGAAAGGAAGAGATACATACACATCAAACATTTCAGCCTCCAGTTTAGACACCTGAAAGCAAGACATGATGCATACTTCTAACTATGCAACACATGAAAGAAAAGGTCTATTGAAAATGAAGATAGAAGTGCGCACACTAATTGTCGTGTATTACTAATAATCACAGAATGAGACATTAGAAAGGCACATTGCCCTGAAGTGTAATTATTTCAGCTATCTGCATTTACCAAATATTTTTAAATCCACTTCAAACATACCGTACGCTCAGATTCTGTACCTATTTTTGCTAGTCATAAAAAAGACCCAATGCAGTAAGTGGTGTTTTGCCACTATTGCAGTCTAAGAGTAGAGGAAAAAAAAGAATTAACAAAAAAAATTATAAAAAAAAAATAAAAAAATCGCACTCACACCATATCTATTGGCTTTCATTGTGGTGATCTGATGTGGACATTGGTAATCTATTAACTACTTCTCTACAAAAATCAATGAAGAAAAGCAAACTTTCTGTCAGTAAAGTAACATTCCACCACCCAGGTTCCGCACCTCCCCTGGGATGCACATACAGGTCTGCAATCCAAACACCCTCCAACCTGCCGCACAATTTTAAAGCAAAACCTGGAGGAGTGGAACAGCCCAGCTGGGGTTATGCTGAACCCTCACCTCAGCAGGCTAAACATTTCTTAACTTCAGCCAGTCCAATCTGGGTTCTTGTTCACATATCCTGTGGCCACTAGAAGTTTCACAAGAGGGGAAAAAGGCAGGAGAGAGTGGATAAAATGACCTTAGCATACCAAGCAGCTATGCTGATGAATATGTATGTTCCATCATACTCATCACTAGGATCACTGCTTGGCAAATACTGTCTCTCATCCAACTCATTTTATAAGCTTGACCAAAAAGAATAAATACTGAGAAGCAGAAGCCAACACTTAAAAAACTTGGGAGAATTCTTCTAGAAAATTACTTTTTCTATTCTTTCATTTCTTTCATTAAAGAACAGTACCATGATTTTTTTTTTTTAGAATAACTGACAAAACACTTTTATATTTCTAAGAAGAATTCTATAACACCCTTATTACTCAGAAGCCTGACTCTTTTGTGCTTGGACATCTCATCACACACTTGACACACACATGTCATACTTCCTGAGCCGAGCAGGACTCCCCAGGAAGCCAGATGAGCTGCTGCCACCCCAGTCAGTCCTGAACTCAGCCCACTAAGCTGAGATAAACTGTCATCCTCTTGTTACTGAGTTCAGTCAGCCCTTCAATGTTGTTCGATGTAATTTTGAAAAAAAGTTTCTTTTTTTTTTTAAAAAAGCAAAAGCAACCAAAAAAATTAATGAGCCTGCAACAAAAAGTATAGTGTACTGGTGTCTATACAGCACTTCTCAACAGAAGGCTCGATAAAAAAAAAAAGCTTCTCACTTCTTTTACCAGTTTCTTTTCATAGTTTTCATGAACATTTTAAAGGACTATTAATTTGTCTCCGAGTCAGATAAAAAAAATTGCCATTGCTAGCACAAGATAAAAAGGCTACCTGTAGTGGTTGCCATTAAAAAGCCTTTATTATTTGCTACTGCTGCTACCACATAATGAGACCAAGTGTGTCACTAGATATGTACACCTTACTTACGAATCAAAACTCCCTGAACAAATAATCTTCTAATAAGTGACAGATCAGATTTGGGTCTCACGCTTACAATGAACAGGGCTTTATGAGTGCAACATGTGGGAAGTCTTGATAAAAGTCAAGACTTCTGTAAGAGATAATTTTCTGAATCTTGTTAGAAAAGTCGCCTTCTGTTAAAGCCTATACTCAGAGAAGTACAGGACTGCACAATTATAGTAAAAATTTTAATTTTTTTTTTTTAAAGAATTCCACTCTGTAACTCCACGTCCTGACTCATTGTGTTTATCTAGAGATAACTATGATATTAAAACCAAATAGACCAGACATAACAGCCGGAAGTAGCAATTTAATGAAAAAAATACAAGAATTCCAGAAAACACACACATCAGAGGTTAGATGTAGAAGGTGTTAGCTAAAGAAATAATATATATAAAATAATATATACTAAAAACCATCTTTGCATCTGATGAAGTTTTCTACTCTGTAAAAGTGTCCACTCAGCTGCCTGAAGTTTTCTTATATATGATAAAAAACATGAAAAATACCATGAAAAATCAATTACTGACCAAGAAAGTGTGTATATTGATATACATAAATACACACATTAAAATAAATATATAAACCAAAAGTGCTAAGTGTTTTTGCACTTCATATAATTTCCTTAATTTGTATTATATCCTGTACATTATCAGAGTCTCACTGGATTATGCACATCAATTTAGATATGAATAAACTTGGTTTTTTTCTGGACTTGCTCACATTTGTAACAAGGTGGTTCCTTAGGGAATCAGCTGATGGAGACTAAGATCATTGTTCCAGTTTCTGTTAAAATTCTACCTCAGTCAGCCTATGAAAATTAGATTCCATACTCGTCAGGAGCTTCTAAACAAGTGATCCGTCACTCACACTACACTCCCTGCTATCTGCATCCCAAATATAGAAACAAACACTTGTACTCTCCTATTTACATTACTGTAGCTGCATAAAAAAGAACTTTAAATCTATCTGCAGCCCAGGAGTTACTACTGTGTGCAAGTCTGGAGAACAGCAAAAGAAGGACACACTTCATTAGAAAGGTTATTTTGTTCTTTGGACAGCAAAACCTTAAAGCAGCCATGGGTTTAAAGTGCTGGACTTGGTCCCAATGAAGACATATTAGAAAGCTGAAAGCAGAGAAGATGGTCTATAAGGCTTCTTAAATTGCATTCAATACATTACATTGCTTTGTGCAATATAAGTCTCACTACTGTGGATATGAGGTATGTGTTAATATTACTTGAATACATAAGATACAAAGAAACCTTTTTAAAAAACAACCTAGCAATGAGGAAATATAAAACAAATGGATCTGTCCACAATGTTTTATTTACATTACTTTCCTCTATTCCTGGTCATCTTTCCACTGTACAGATATGATTGCATGGATAAAGTTTCATAATGACAGCTTAACTCAACTCTTAAAGCCACACAAGTTACAAACCCTACTCTATACTCACATTTTAGAGGATAAAACAACATGATTTTTAAATTTAAGGCAGAGCAAGCCAGAAAAGACAGGCCACCTCAAGCTGTAACATATGAATCCAGATGAAAAACATCACTGAGTTAATACAACACATAAAAAACATAGTTACTAACAAGGCAGCAATACATTCAGAAAAACAGTCCACTTGATTAGCTTACTACTGTTATGCCAAGCTTATTCCATCAAGCAAAATATTTAGTTTTGTTTGGTGGTTTGTTTGTTTTTAAATCCAAAGCATGCCCAACTTCCTAAATAAAGCTGCTGCAATCAAATGTAGGAAACCAATAGTTGATTTCACTACTTTGAGAGCACTACGCTTCCCCTCTTCCCCAGCTATCTCCAGCAGGGACAGCCTTGGAAATGCTTTTCTATTCATCAATCCAACAAGTACAGCTCAGATAGTGGAAACAGGTTCCATTACATTAAATCACTAATATATTTCGCCTTGATTTTCCACTAGGATGAGTCTTTGCAAGCAAAGACAAGCTTGATCTGCCTGTGTTCTATGTCAACTACACACGAGCCCATCCTCAATTGGAAGCACCATTGCGTCATTTAGCTTCTTCACGTCCAAGCTTGTAAGGTCTCTTCTGAGCTTAACATATCTCCTTAGTTTTCAACACAGGGCAGATTTTCATCTGGCGATGTTGAAACACAGGCAGGGTTAGCTTGTCTTTGTCTGTGAAAAGCTGGGTAAATGCATTATTAGCTGAGCTTTGTCTCAAAGGCCATCCAAAATTTGGTGGTTCTGTTACCAAATGGATGACTCAAAAGCAGTAAGCACAAACCTGTTCTTCAAGGGTTCAAGAGAAATCAGCAATGTGCCTGATAATTGGCCTCAAAACAGACTGCAAGTAGCAGTGATTTTGATCAATGCCAACCTGTACTGGATCTAGTTCAATGACTTAAGACAGAATGAAATGAGTTTAAATTGTACTTACTTAAAACTAGATTTTTTTACATAAAAATCGAAATGGAGAATTCACACAAGCCTTTATTGTCAAGGCTATTGCTTAAAACATTTAATGCTATTTTCTTCTACAAGTGAAATACATCACAACTGTGCGCATATTATTTGTTAGCTTTATTGCACTGATGACAGTAGGAAATAGTCTTATTTGTTCAGTCATTGAATTAATTGTTACTGCCTTTTTTGGACCTTAAAAAAAGGACACTCATTTTATTTGCTCTATTAACTCTTAAAGTGTCAGATTCAGTAAAAACTGCATTTTCCACTCAGCAGAAATCACCCCCAAAACCTGGGTTTAGGCCTTTAAAGATCAAACAGACTGATAAAGCTTTTAAAGAATCCCATTTTTTTAAACATTCTCTTATTTTTCATTCTAATTAAAAAACATATCTGACATGAAAAACTATTGTCCTATACCCAAAGTGTCTGGAGCACACACATTCATCTGCACTTGGTAGTCATGTCTGCTGCACACAAAAAAGAAACACCAGTTTATGAATGACAACAGACACTTCATCTGTCTTTAGGAATTCACCTCTGAAGTATGTTTATTCACTGACATACCAGGCATGGAAGAACTGACCTGGTATTTCACCTAAAATTAGTTATTAAACTCAGTCACTCATATAAAAATCCATATATTCATAGAACCTTTCTCTTCCTTTACCTGCCCCAGGAAAAAATAAACAAGCAAACAAAAAACACTCAAGAAAAACATATCTATGCCCATTCTGGTTGTTACCCAAGTCATTTGGAAAAAAAGTCTCCACAGTGCCTGAAAAAGAAAGACTCCATTATTTTAATTATCTTCATCTAGACGAAAAATAAAATAGTGCAATGTCCAAGATGTGTGTGGGCTAAAACTCCACAGCAGTACCTTGTTTCTGTAACACCCACTTCCTCAGACTGTTAGTTTTGCGCCTTTGTATGTCTTTAAGAAGATGATAAGTGCTTTTTAAGCAGTAGCCAGGACTTCAAGAAGCCTGGATTCTTTAAGACTCGCCAAAATAACTAAGAACACAGTCCTACCTACCTTAGATATTTCTGGCTCCACTTGTTGTCTCTTGGGTGTCTCTTTTGACTCAGGCCCTTTTGGAGTACTAGTGTTCTTAACCGAGGGTGACTCAATGCCTTCACCTTCAAGTTGCAGATTAATACCTTCTGTGGGGACAGAGTGATCAATACCATTTGGATTCAGATTGCAATGGATAGCTGGGAAAAAAAAAAAATAAATGAGAAAACACTGCTTAGGAAAGAAGAACCCAATGTTACAAACACTTATCACAAAGTGCTAAGAAATGCCACATGGTAACCAGAGCTATGTCAGATCACGGCAAAAGAACTGTCTGTACCTTGACATGGATTCAGGGTGAGATATTTGAGAATGAAAATGAGAGGTAATGCAGCACTCTACAAGGCTATTTAGTGCAGGGTCCTGTGTTGAACTGTGCTCTATTGGATTCACTACAGCATCCAAGACCCTCAACTTAGAGCTTTTACTAGGGTCGGACAATATATCCCATGTATTCATCATTCAGCCATACCTTTTTTCTTTTCTAGGCAAGCAAGTTAAAGTTTTTCTATTATATTTTCAATAACTACAACATTCTAGGTCCTAAACAATGTGAGATAAGTAAGCTCTGCACAGCAAGTCAGCAAGTCAGTCTCTGCACAGAGTAATGACTTTCCCAGCTGATTATCTCTCCTTCAGCACTTTGTACCACTGCAAATTACGAGCTACACCATCTAACAAGCAAGAGGGATGTACTCTCTAGGAGGATATAACGAGGCATGGACCAATGACAGCAGAATAAGGAAAGCAGCCAGAGGGAAAAATAAAATAAATGCAAATCATACCACAGATATGAACATTTAGAACTATGGCAATAGTTTAACTGTTTTCTGTTCGAAATTTCACAGTTCCAGCACTCACATAGAGAGTAGCCTTAACAGCCTTCTTGGCACATGCAGTGATTTTAAAACGTGTGGATCCTGAGGCAAGTTCCCCTTCATGCAACTATCCAATTTTTGCATTCACGTTCCTCGGTAACTGCACTACTTTTACTGCTACTCATAATTAATGGTCCCCCCTTCCCCTGTATGCAAAAGAACTTTTCTCAGATACTGTGCAGTGTTTGACAGATCTGAAGAGAAACCCAAAACACAACGTAAAGCCAAAATAAAAGCTGCCCTTTTACTTTTGGCTTGGCTTAGAAGCTAAGGGTGGGGAGCAGGAGAAGGAATCAGAACTGCCAGTTTCTACCAGCTACAGATCAGCCTTTGAAAGCCTCTCAAGGGAAACAGGCTCAAGCTGCCAGAGAAGGCAAAAGGTCCTTCAACTACATCACCTTTTGAAAATCCATTCCCCTTAAATCCCAGAGTTTTAATTGAAAACTTTGAGCCTAAATTGCAGCAGTTCCTTGGTGAAAAATTAAAGCAGAGGCCAAAAAGTTGACCTTTTCTTCTTGGGATTTTTAAAAACATCCAAATATTTGTAAAAGATAAGTGATCTGTCCAAGCACTACAATACCTACATCTGCAAGCTAGGGATGGAAACATCTCCTATCTTCAAGTCAAAGGAACATTATGAAGCATAATTCATTAACAACACTGAGTGATGGAAAGCAGTAGAGAATCGCAAGATGTTTTATTACAAATTGCAGCCATTTCGTATAGAAGAATAGAAAAATATGTCACTGGCCCACAGAAAACTAGTAAATGAAACTAAAAATGGTAAAGGCACTAAATTTCAGTCTCACTGTGAGTAGTTGTAGGGGATTAGTCCTGGACTTCTTTTACAAGTATGTAAAAAAAGACAGAGATCCCTCTCCAAATAGTCAATTCTTTAGCAGACAGCATAAGAGGAGGAGGAGTCACTAGACTACATCACATCCAGAGCTGAGCCCTGCAGAGACCTCCTTCTGGGGGAGGGAACAGAAGAGGTGAATGATGCAGAGTTTCTGGAGGTGAGGCACCCCAGGGACCACCACAGGAGAAGGATTTCCAGCTAAAAATCCCTTCTTTCTCAAAAGGGATCCTCTGTCTGCTTAGGCCTTGCATAGAAAGTTGTGGGTTTGCTTTAAAAGCACTGAAAATCTTCTGAGAAGCTTTTTGGGAACTCCTGGGTTTCCCCTTCAGGCACCAATTTCTCAAAAACAACCATTTTTGATTTTAATAGGGAAAAAAGCACCTAAGGAAAAGGAGTCTGCAGCAGTCTGTGTGGATGTTTTCCTTATCTGTCATCTTTCTGTCTCATTTTAATAGGGCAGGCATCTGCAATTTCTTCACGATATCTAGAGAGCTGCAACAGAGCCTTGGTTCCCAAACCAACTCTAAGGAGCTTTTCCCGAAGTCTGGCTGCAGCTCTTCTTGCAAGTCTCTTTCTTCTCTGTAGGTTGGCTGAAGGCAATACAAAACCAAATCTCATCATTCTGGCATTGCCTCTCACTGGTGAGGTGGGAAAAATAGACGACTGTCTTCAAGTCACTCCTTTCCTCCTACTGGTTTTCCCAGCCATACCACTGAGTCAATCCAAAACATACTTAAAACCTTAATAATGTAGCAGAGGCATTTCTTAACTTTTGAGTCCTTTATTTCTAGATGCCCTCCATACCTATCCCTTCCTGGATTATCCTTTTGTCATGGCTACAAGACTACAATGGAACTGAACCTGAACACAGCTGCTGCTTGATTTTTTCCTTGCAGGGTCTCTTTGTGTCAGAAAAAAATGCAAAATCCTTTTTCCTTCTGCAATGAAGCTAACAGGCTCCACCTGCTCTGGCTGGTATGGCCATTATGGGGAGGTATCCAGAACCTGCCAGGCTGTTACAATGAAGGGAGTCTTTGGGGCTTTTAAGCTCCTATGGGACATTTCAAAGAGATACGATTTTGTGGTTTATATTTACATCAGTGTGTCTTAAGACAACAAAAAATTCTCTTTCTCTCCAAGATCACATCCACCTATCATTATCTATCTCCTCTAAATCATATTTAACTACCTGAAAGAAACAACTAATTACTATTGACTACTTTGCTTATCCTCCAGACCACAGAAAAGATGGATGTGATCCACCAAGACAGACTTTTTTCACAGCCCAGTGAGGATGGAAACTGTTCTTTTAGCAGCCAAACTAATTCCTTCGTTCACAAAAAATGGGAGATATCCCAACCAACCTGTAAAATTAGTCCTAGCACACCCTGCTCCATCAAGGGCTGAAAATTAACAGTGAAAGACACTTGGTATGGAATGTGGTTCATAAAAAGCCCTCCAACTGTCTTCTGCAAGGATCTTGCCTAGCTGAATAGGAAAACTCCTGCATACACCTTTGAAATTCTAATACACCTCAGCAGCATCCAGAAACAGGCAGTTTTTGGCTGTCAGCCCCCTTCCACTGCTCACGAGAGAGAAATCACAAAGCACAGTGGGACTTAATACTGCCTGGAAAAACACTGCCGGCAGCAAGCTTCCTGTGGATTGCAACTCCTCCCTTCCCAGTGCCCCCAAACAATACAGGTTAGGGAAGAGGGTGGTATGGGACGGACAAGGAAAGTCTTCTGGGTTACACCATTGATTTACCATACATTACAGGGAGCAAATGATCCAGGTATCTGATAACATAGTAGCATAATGACTAACCTGATCGACTTCTACGACAAGGTGACCGGCTTAGTGCATGAGGGAAAGGCTGTGGAAGTTGTCTACTTAGACATTAGTGAAGCCTTTGACAACGTTTCCCACAGCACCCTCCTGGAGAAACTGGCTGCTCATGGCTTGGATGGGTGTACTCTTCGCTGGGTAAAAAACTGGCTGGATGGCCTGCCTCAAAGAATGGTGGTGAATGGAGTTAAATCCAGTTGGCAGCTGGTCACAAGTGGTGTTCTCCAGGGCTTGGTACTGGAGCCAGTTCTGTTTAATATCTTTATCAATGCTCTGGATGAGGGGATTGAGTGCACCCTCAGTAAGTTTGCAGATGACACCAAGTTGGGCAGCAGTGTTGATCTGCCTGAGGGTAGGAAGGCTCTACAGAGGGACCTGGACAGGCTGGATCAATGGGTCGAGGCCAATTGTATGAACATGTTCAGTTTTAGTTTCATTGGGAACGGGATTGTCATCTCTGAAAGTCCCTTAGTGAAAGTCTGAAAAATTGCCTATGAGAGCAAATTTCTTTATTTCGTTCATTTTTTCACCCGTTCAGTGGGGAAAATACCACTCAAATTGCGGCAAGGATCCCCGACTGATTCTTTTTAGTCGGTTTGAGATACTCTAACTGTCTACAGAGCTGCATATATATCTGATCTGAAACTTAGTTAAACCTGTTGCAGCAGTGAAAGGGCACGTTCTTATCCTTTTCCCTTGAAGCGCAAAGAGGATGAAGAGGTAGAGGGTGTTTGATGTAATCAAACAGCAGGATGAGATACTGATTGTAGACTTCCTAAATGTTAATGCTCAATTCTGAATTTCAATGGGTGAAAGAGGATAAAAAGAGGAAGTCAAGAACGTATGAGCCTTAGGTAACTTCCAGATGTTAGTAACCAAAAAAATATGGTTTTCCAATTGCTCTTGGTAGGCTGTGTCAGGGCTTGGGGGAGGTTTAGATTGGATATTAGAAAAAATTTCTTCCCCAAAAGGGTTGTCAGGCAGTGGAACAGACTGCCCAGGGAAGTGGTGGAGTCACCATCCCTGGGGATATTTAAAAGACATGTAGATGCGGTGCTTAGGGACATGGTTTAGTGGTGGACTTCGCAGTGCTAGGTTTGCAGTTGGACTTGATGATCTTAAAGGTCTTTTCCAACCTAAACAATTCTATGATTCTATAAGCATCACCTGGATGGCTTAAAAAAGAAAGAAATCACATGGCACAATGCTGCTTGACTCTTAGCCCATCATTTTTTCAAGAGTAATGCATGTTAGCACTGTTTCAGCAATACTTTATATTGGGCTCCTTCAGGATACAAAAGAAAAAAAATCGGAGAGGCTGTTAGCAACTACACACATGCTCAATACCTTTTTAATGAAAATAAAGAGTGACTGGTTAAGAGGAACACAGGCTGCCTGATGAAAGACTTTTCCAAAGTTACTGATATTTAAGGGAGGAAGACAACTTTTTTATTTCCTAGGGGTAGAATGAGAAGGAAAGAGTTCATCTCTCTCCTTAAGTCCCATCACAGTCTTGGCTTACCATACTCCTGGACTGAATCTGTTCCTTAAGGAAAATATAGGTAGAACAAGAGCCTCAGCATGGGGAGAAGACGGACTGAAGGGCAGGAGGAAAAAAAAGCAGAGGTGAAGATCAGTATCTTAGTCACTTGGCAAAGCTATCTCTCTGTCATGAGCCATCCTCAGGTGGCCAGCTCTGTTGTTTTGCTCTAGTGCTGCCTCCAACTCTCAGCTACCGAGAAGGTAAGAAGGAAAGAATATTTGCTTGCATAGGTCTGTTATTTCCTGTTATCACAATGAAATACATAGATCCATCTCTGTGGCAGACAGAGCTGGAGCTGCTCTTGGTTCCTTTTAAATGTCAATACAAACCATAATTGTTCCCTTTCAAGATTTGTTAAAAGCAGGGAAAGTCATCAACATTTGGTCAATAACAACATATTCTCTTCTTAAATCTGCACCTTATATAGTTTTAGCTAGATAAGGCCAGCTCTAAACTCAGGATCAACTATGCAAAACTAAAGGAGCTGGGCAGCTGACAGCACCCAGGGTTTTAATATCCTGTAGAACTGAGCCTAAGCAGGTCTTACAAAAGAATCACAAATCACCAACTTTACCACAACCCAACTGCTCTGACCCTTTTAGTTGACTCTTCTCACATCTCTTTCAGGACTTAATGGCATTCATCTGGAAAAGATTTTATCTACAGACAAAGTAGTTTCTTGCTAAAAATATTTGTCCAGGCTCTTACTTCTCATTACCCTGGTATTAGCTAACGCTAGCTCACCCCACCCTCTGCATTCACACCATTTTCCCACACCACTGCTTTGACAATATCCCTACTGTCTCAGCACCGCTTCACTCTACCAAATTAAATCCACCTCATCATTCCCAGACTTTAAAACGCCATCAGGACACCAAACCCTACCTCCAAATCAGCTGATAGTATCAGTCTAATACTACTAGATATCAGCAGTATCATTAGATTTTGAAACAGAACCTCTGCCAATATTCTCCCATACAATCTCAATATTCGTATATCATCTATATGTCTCAGTAATACAACACTTCATCCAGTTTCAGAGCACTTACATTCTCCTTTCCCTGCTGAAAACCCCGACTAACAGTTGATTAATGCCATGTCTCTCTTCATGCTCCCCAACAATTGTCACTTAACTTGGACTGAAAGCTTTCAGTGGTGGGAACTTGTGTTCTTTCGGGGAGGGAGGGTGGATGTTCTGTACAGCTCCGACTGCACAGCAACAAGCACATGACAAATGGTGCTGGCAGACACAATAGATAGATCCACAGATTACATTTACAAACCAAACTATTATTTAGAACAAAGGTACTTAAGTGCTCTTTTACTCCTAGCTCAATGGTAGAGCTGAATCTACAGGAAAATATCCACTTTAAAGTTCTGGAAAAGACTGCTGAGATCTGCCAAGTTATGACAGTCAAAAACTATGTGAGAAAATAGTAAGTGGAGCACCCAAAATGGAAAAATGACCACATATGTCCTAAAAAACTAGGGAAGGATGAAAACTAATGCAAGACACAGTGTATTTTTTCCACATGCTAGAACACAAACCCAAGTCCTTTCCATGTACACAGAGCAAGAGACTTTTTGCCCTGCAGAAGCTGATACACGTGAGCTGAGCTCTGTGCCCACACAGATCCCTTACAGCACACGTACACAGTTCAAAAGGAGAGCTCCCAGGGTAATGTCAATGCTCCGCTCCCCTGGCTACCTCCCTGCCTCCCGGATGGCAAGCAGCCAAGAGACAGCTTGTCTGAGCATGCCTGATGGTACACAAAAGTCACCAGAGCCATAGTGAGCTACTGGCATCTGGGAGCAAGCCTTGCCTTTTACTAGAGGGTACTCTCTGAATCCCGTCTTGAGAAAAGCCTGAAGGCGCTCTTTAAAACACAGCCTTGATATATCTAAAGTTTTGCATGGGCAGATGGAAAGTCTTTGTCTTTCCATCTGTAGCTTCAAGGCTTAGCAGATCAAATCTATGATCAATCGCTACCTCTGTGCACTCTAGTGCCTACCGTGTCAAACATTTCATAACTACTTGTTTCAGTGGGAATACTGCTGGCTGCTTAAAATTTTAAGCAGATCAATTAAGGCTACATTAAAGCATATTTGGCAAGTACCTGAGTTACATCCAATAACAATTGCTCTATTCTAAAAAGCAATCGAGTAAAAATAGCATCTTCTTACTCACATGCCCTGTTCTGTGTGCATCACAGTCATATGCTAGCTTTTGCTATTCGGAGACAAAAAGCAGGCACGGGAGATACCCATCCAGCCTCTAACAATCCTTAGAAAACTTTCATGCGTGAAACACTGGCAAACATGCAGGCTCCATTTTATGTATTCATGCCACAGACTTAGCTGCACAATGCTAAGAGGTAAGTCCATACAATCCACCTGCTACTCCCACCATAAAATGCCGTGTTGTTGAAAAACACAGAAAGAAGTTTGTACAGCTGGAACATTAACAAACTCAGGTTGGACATATTTGGATCCTTTTTATACGGTCCCTGCTATCTTTTCAGTCATCTCAAGCCTTCATAAAGGTCATAAAGTTTTAACAGGTATTTCCAGGAAAGGAGATCCTACAAGACCTTTGGACAGCAGCTCTCACTGGACCTGTTCCTTCCATCTCTGCCCAGTTCTCTGTCAAAAGCAAATCAAATCTCCAATCACGTCGAATTTCGCAGTCAGCGCTTTCAGTCAGACTTCTATACACTTCAAGTTGCTGCATTTCAATATCAAGTAGTCAAACGACATCCCTGGGGCTTTTGGCTTGCCATTATTCACAACCTGGTTTAACTGGGTTGATCAGAGGGAGACTTTCACATCGAAAACACTGAGATCTCATTCTAGATTGAGATGGCTGTTCACACTGACCAAATGAGCAAGAAGGATCCACACTGCAAAGACCTTCCCATATTTCCAGAAGCTTGTACTTCATTAGTAACTCTGAGTAGCTCTAGAAAATATGGGATTATTTCAAAGATTATGTCTGACCTGAGTAGTTAGTACTACTTCTACAATACTAAAAAACAAGATTAAAAACAGCTAACAAAGATGACCTTAGTTTGTACCATAAAATTTAGGATTATTTTAACTACTTTATCTGGTAGAAAGGTTTTCCACAGTAATTAGTTTCTGTAACTCCTACGGATGGTCCATCTGCCTCACCAACCAGTTTCTAGTTTTGAGACACTCTCTGGCTTTTGCCTATGGGAATTACTTCTCCATACAGTCCTATCATCAGGTAACGTAAGTCGGCACAGTTCCCCCAACCCATCCCTTTGGGCCAGCTGAAAGTGCAGTCAAAGTTTCACATGAAGACAACCTGCTGCTTATGTTGCCACCTAGTAAATACTGTTGGCAACTTGCTGAGGAAGTAGTGTCAAGATTTCCCCCACTCTGTTTCTCACATCTGCCTATCTAATAGCCTCCAAATCAGCAGCATTCACACAGAGCAAAGCAGCCCACCAAATCAGTCAGGGCCTTTTCTACTTCAGTACAGGTAACGTGAATTTATCAGAAACCTCCCCTAAGGCTAAGTCCCAAAGTACTTAGCTGAAGTTATATTGGTGTCTAGCTACCTGCTTCTGTTGCTCAGCATCAAAAATCAGCATTAAGCAATTATAAACAGGCTGTGCCAAAAGCCAGGCCAGCACTGAGCTGTGAGGTGCTTTGTGAACTGCTGCTAGTGATGAGCTGTACCCATAGGTTTGAGTTCAAAGCTCAGACAGACATAGACAGCAAGGCTTGGCAGACACAGCCACACACTGCTGTACCTTCAGGTCCCTCAAGAGAGTTGCTTCTCTCTCTAGCCTCTCTTTGTCATGACTATGAACCGTCCACTGGAGTAATCAATTTAACAAACAAACTTCTTACAACTTTTTACAACCAAGACTTTGTTCAAGCAGCAGGACATGCCCTCCAGCAGGGAGGTACCTTGAAGGGCAAGAGAAGAGACAGTTCTGCAGCAAGGAAGTGGACATTGAACCAGGTCAAGGTGGACATGGAGGGCATAGCAAACGGGAGAAAGGTGTAGTGAAGAGGATAGAGGCAGAAGGGGATAAAGTTCAGAGGAGGAGTGTGCATTTTAGTTTATAACTGTGAATTATGGAGCTTTTGCCTTTTTTATCTCTTTAGAATTATCATCAGCAAGACAAAGTTTAAAGTAATTGCACTCCTGATGGAACTATCCCAGAACATCTCTGGCTGGGCAACTGGGTAGTCATACCACGGTACCAAGCCAGTTACTACTACAAGCCATTCACTCTCTCCAGAAACAAATGAAAAAGAGCCC
This sequence comes from Cariama cristata, assembly GCF_000690535.1. Lineage (NCBI taxonomy): Eukaryota > Metazoa > Chordata > Aves > Cariamiformes > Cariamidae > Cariama > Cariama cristata. Next base: position 9,911 of record NW_009607510.1, on the reverse strand, counting down.
AAAATTAAAGCCAAAGACAGAAGGAAAAAAAAATGAGACAATCTACTACACTCTACATACATCTCTTACACACACCTCAGCTGTAAGAGGTAGCTGATGGTAAAGAATCTTGGTTGAAGGCCATGCAAATCTTGATTGTATAGAGAGAAGAAAGGCTGCATAGATGTCTACAGAACAGAAACACTAAGCCCAGAATAAGAAATTATTTTCTTTAAAGGCAAACTTAACCCATACAAGACCCTTATCCCACCAGGATACATATGTACTTAAGTTTACTCAGCTAAGAAATTTACTTGTGCATTTTTGACAATTTTCCTACTGGAAACTTATTTTATGTATGGCAATATCCAGTTGCCATCCCTTATCTCATAGACTTTAGCGAATGCTGTAAACATAAAAGACAGTTTCTGTTACACCTGCTCTTCAGGAGACAGACTGCATATTACCACTATGCTAGATAGACCTTGGAGCCTCAGCAATGCCAGTTCCACCTTTGTAACAGCAATGGGATTTCATTATGAAAAAGGAGGAACAATGACTGGACAGCCAAATTATTTCTGAAGCATTTTCTCAGTCCATTTTAATAAAGGTACAGTTGGTACAAGCAGCTCTTGAATTCACACTAGAAACAGAAAGGCTCATTGAAAAATGGACAAATTCAGTTAATAAGTAAGGCAAGTCTACCACAAATCCTGTACAGGTATAGATGAAGAGGAGAATACCAGCAAAGAAGAGGACTAGTGACCTATGCAATTTGCTCAGAGCAAAATGGATCTTAGGGAACAAAGTAATAAAGGTCAGTAAGTAACATGCATCACATGTATACAGGAACATCATTTGAGCAATGGATTACAGTACAAAATAGTTGGTAATTTGTTCTGCAAACTAATTTCATCCTCTGTTAATAAGAAGGCTTGTGTGAGCATCTACAACGCTTCTCCTGAAAAGTGAAGCAACTCCTCTGGATTTCAAGTTTGTGAGATGTACAGACTTGCAGTCAAAGAGGGTGCTACAGGAAATAAGAAGTGTAAGTATGAAAAATAAAAACAAACGAAAACAAAATCAATGGATAGATAGAGAGGAAGAGACCTAAAATAACCCCCTCTCTTTAGGAAAAATATCCACCATACATTGCAATTGTCAGTCACCAACTGACTTTGGCAAATTCAAGACTAGGTACCACTGTTGCCCTCTGAGGATTTCACAGTGAATATGGAGCAGAAGTAGATAGAAAAGATAAAGAACACACCAGGGTAAGAAACAAGTCTTCAGTCACCTGGTCTAGTGGAAGATGTCCCTGCCTATGGCAGGGGGTTGGAACTAGGTGATCGTTAAGGTCCCTTCCAACCAAACCATTCCATGGTTCTATGATGGTTCTATGATTAGTTCCACTATTCCTGGAAGAAACTTCTCTTGCGATCAGTGCTTAGGAGATTAGCTAGCCACACTCTACCACAAATTATATTTCTAAGAATGCCTCATCTCAAGTCCTAATAGCACTGCTATTCAATTCTATCATCAGCCAGCATTACATCAGATATCTTTTCTAAATACTAGTGAGCCTATCCAGAATACGAAGAACAGCTCAGACACACACAGGTTAAGTCTTTATTACGGCATCAGAGGTACGCTGTCCCAGACACGCATCACCGATCTCTGCCTTTGCCCTACTCATGAGGGCTGCTGTCTGCTGAACACACGGCATAGAAATGGATGCAATTCAGCCATGGATCCAGGCTTCATTTCTTGTTCCATGAATGATGCACAAAGTCACCAAAATGCAAAGGAAAGTCCATTTATTCATTCTCACTAGCCTAACTAGTTTGCAATCTGGCAGTTCACTTCTGTTTTCAGTCTTGGCTTTCTCTCAATTGCCTAAAAGTTACCTCCTTTATCATTGTTCGAGGTTACCCCTTCCCTTGCACATTTAACTGAAGAGTCTGGAAATGCTTTCCTTACTTCCCCCAGCAAAATTCTTCACCTCCTACTGCTTACTCATACCACTGTATCGTACTCACACCACTGTAGTACTCCAGCTGATTTGTGTAGCGACAAACCATTAACTGAGAGCATGCAGAGGAAAACCCAGGAGAAAGCTTCTATTTACACACATTACAATTCTCCTTTCTCTATGTTTCTGAAACAGCATTATTAAAAGTCTCTTTCTTGCTTTTACTAGGTTATTTGCAGAGAAGCAAATCAACTCAACTAAAATCCCCTTGGTGGGGGAGGGAGGCACAAAAACAGGGCAGAGGAGAGCAAATGAGTGGAGGAATGGAGAGAAGCAAAGATCTGAATGTTCAGCGGAAGAGCATGAGTTAGCAAGGTTCTACGTTAAATACAGATGAATAAGACTGTACTAAAGACAGGCTACAATCACACCAAACGTCTTCCACACGACCTTTTCCTGTTCAGTCACATACTCGCTATGAACATACTATGTCCTGTAACTGAATGCAGAGTTCACTTCAGCCCAAGATGAGTCCCCCTGCCCACCTGCTTGCTTCACTCAGGAGCAGTACACACTAGGGTGAATTCTTGCTGTTCCGAGTAATGAACCTGGTCTTTACTGGCAAGTTTACCTCATGCTGCCTGGAGAACATGCAGCTACTGACAGCAACTCCCTCATCATTCCCTTTGTAGTCCTGCCACAGGACACGTCTGGAGAGAGAAAGAGGACCCTACGCAAAGGTGAGGGAAAATACAACCTACCCCAAGCAGAAGCCGCTAAGAGTGAGATCTGCAGATCTAATCTGCCTCAGGCTCTCCTGAACATCTCTCTCAGACCATATTTGACCTCATTTATGCAGGTCAGTACAGCAGTTTCCAGCTCTACTTGCTGTGGGGAACTGGTATTGTCCAGGACGGCATTTCTACAGCTGCAGCCTAATGCAGAGTCCCTCCTTCCCTCCCAATCCCACTGATCTGACAGAGCAGACAGTTCCTCCTACAGAACAGTATCAATTCTTAAATCCTGGGAAAAAAAGCGGTACTTATCTTATACATCATGTCCCTGTCTGTTGACATTTTTGTAGCTTAGTGCCCAATTCCCCATCTCCTCTGTCCTGGCTAAATTCTCCTCTCAGTTACTTGATACAAGTCAAGCTCTTATGATGAGTGGAGTTGTTGTGGATGCACCCAAGATGAGCTAGACTTTGTCATAAAAGTGGTCAGGCTGGGTCAGGCTGAAAGCCTAGCGCTTTATGCCACTGCTTAGGGAAATAGTGTGAGAGCAGGGCATACACGAATTGATCCTTGGCAGGTTAGGAATAACCCAAGGTTGAAAGCAGCACCTGAGGAACTGCATGTTATATGAAAAAACTACTTCCTTTTTTATTTTAAGCACAAAGCCCTACACCTTCATTGTTCTGCCTTGTGACCTAGTTCCTTTTTCACCTTCCCCAAACCATTCATCAATGTCTAAGGATTCTCTCCATGGTCATCTCTTTTCCAACCTGAAGAATCAGAATCTTTGTAATCTGCCCTCCGAGAACATACCACATTTCTGACCAGCCGACTGCCCTGTTCTGTATTCTTTCCAGTCCTGTCCCTTTTTTGGGGTGTGGCAAGCAAAACTGCAGAGAGCATTCAAAATACAAGAGCAATACCAAATGATACAGAAACAAAGATCTTTCTTGCCTTGTTCTGAGCTCTTCCTTGTAGTTCCTGCAATCCTATTTGCTATTTTGACCACCACCACCGAGATAGTTTCAGAAGACTTCAAAATTACTCCATTTTCTAGCCCTTTTCTCCACCTTTGCCTTTAGCACCTTCCCGAATTAGTCCCCCCATGTCCTCTGCACACTTTGAGCAAGTAATTGAGGGCCAAGTTGTTCAACTGTTAATCTGCAAGGTTAAATACCTGTGTCCATTCAAAGGCAACAGCTTTCATGAGAAATAATCCACAACAGGATTGCTCAGTCCCAGCCTCTGAGTATCTCTTGTGCACAGAAAGAGGAGTCCTTGCCTTGGAGATGATACAGTTTAGACAAAAAGAGAGACACCACAGAGGTCGGACAGGACACGAGAGGGGAAAGCTGTCTCAGCCAGGACAGCAGACAAAGTTGGCACCAGAACCAGACACAGTATCCCTAACAAATCACGAAACTCAATACTCAGTGCACTGAAAAGTAGCCCTCCAACAGCTCTACTACCTCTGAAAACTACCTGTAGCACTTTTAGAGTCCAATGGGCAAAACAAAAACTTACGGCACTATCCAGATACCTTGGTCTGCACTCACTAGCAAGCCTGCACAGAGGATGTTTCGGACAGAAACCTCTTCAGGGTTTTCAGCTGAACAACCTGCACCAATCAGCAGCTCTGACACCACCCGACTACCGTGCCTTACTCTGAGCTTCCCACTGCTGCTCTCTTGCCATAACTCTCGTGACAGCAATACTGCAAACCACAAGAGACTGGCTCCAAACAGCTTGCCCTGGCCCCATACACTGAGCTGTAAATGAGAGGAACAAAGCTATACAACCTCCTTACATGTTACCTGCCATGCTTGGACATCTCAGGGGAAAAAAAAAAAAACAAAACACACAAAAAAACCCCACACACAAAAACACAAAACACACCTCTCAAGAAGAATTCTATTTTATAATTTCCATTTAAGCAGTAATCATGCGATCTTACAACGTCACTACAGAATTTGTCAGTACTTTCCAGCAGTATGTTAGGAAATGCATCTAATGTCTAACTCTTGTCATTTGCTCACTTGCCTTCTCTTCTCAGTGGAGAAAGCACATGAACATTCAAAGCACCATTCCTTCCCTTTGCCCATACATCACCACCACCTGACAAGTTTTACCCTTATCATGGGATTCAATTTCATTGAAACAGCCAATTTATATTAATCGATGTCCTCCTTGAGCTTCTGAGTCTTCCAAGGATTTTTAAGGTTAAGGCCAAACACTCCTGGAATTCTATCTAAATTGGTTGATCTGAAAGCATTTCTGAGTTTCCAGGTACACTCTTACCCTACAACCAAATTTCATCTAAGGAAGCCTATCGTGTATCTTGAGTCAAGCCTATGTGCATCTTGATTTCTGCCTAAGGTGGGTTCACTTCTAAAAGCAGAGAGGGGAAAATGACCCTGTAACTTGCAATCATATCCACTCCCCACTCAGTCTGAATACACCCAAAGAGACTTCAGTGCAGTGACATTCTTGTTGCCATAGCTTCATTTTGGGGTCTCCAATTCCTACAGTGCAATGCACCTTCTGAACTTCAGCTCACAGTCTCCCTATACGATGCCTGAGGAATGTAACGTGCCTGTTCAAAATCAGAACTTGCAGTCCAAAACAGACTCCTGGCCTTAGATAGCTCCGTTATTCCTTTGGAGAGAGATCATTGACTATCTTGTTAAAGACAGATGCAATGAACTGTGACTTTTTAAAACGTAGCAACCGAGGTAGGAAAGCTCTAAGCAGCAGTTCAAAGCAGAGGAGCACACACTGCCACCAAGCTGTATGTGCACTTGGGGGGTGGGTGTGAAGAAGGGAAGCCCCATCTTCTGAAGTTGTGCTGTTGTTGAACAAGAAAGAAAGGTATAGATGTTACAGCCCAACAAGAAGGCTGCTGCCCAAATGTGGATGGGAGGAGACGTATGTTCCAGTCTGGAATCCCCTAATCGCTGACATATTTTTGCAATAAATGGTCACTAAATAACATACAGAACTGGTACCAATGCTAAAGGCTAGAGTTCAGGTCTTACTCCTCTCTGTCCTCTGTGCACCTCCACCATTGGTCTTACCTATCTCCTCTGTTATGACTGATGTGACAGTTTCAACTGGAGAGGTAGATGTGTATCGCAGCCCTGCTTCCAACTGGCAGCTCTTTCTGAGTCACAAGTCTGAGGCCCTCAAACTAAGGACTGGTTGGAAACTACTGAAGAAAACGAGGGCATTGATGGAAGCACGTGCTATTTTTGAATGACAGTATTTGTTACTTCTTTGCTCCACAGGCAATTAAGTGTGCTGAAAACCCATCTATTAGATCACATTCCCTGGAAACTTAGATGTGGAGGCATCTAGTCTGAGCCTGGAGTGAGTGTAGGAATAAGGCATAATTGAGTAACTGAATACCTGTCAAAAGAGTTGTTCTTTTGGGCACACCCTTGAACAGCATGATAGGTACCTACACTGAAACCTGCTTCAAAGCTGTCCTTTGGATGGTCCTGAACTGGCTTTAACATTCCTGCCAGAGTTAACATAGCACATCTATGAGCTCACCGTATCTCAAGTCTCTGAGGAAACACATGGCAGCATTCGATATCTGCTGGCATTGGCTAGGCACTGAAGGCTTTCCACCCAGGTATATCACATTGCTGAAATTCAGAGGATTGCTTTGATAGATGTTGGTTAAAAGCTGCAAATAACTTCAACACCCCAGAACGCCCTAACCTCCTTTGAGTATCTAGTCCCCTTAAGGATTACCAAGGGGTAAAGCCAGAGTCATTGTCATTTTATGTCAGCAAGGCTCCACTTCTTAGTAAAAAATACTCTCCGATAGGTAGATCCGGGGTCTCTATAGCACAAGCCCACTACAGAAGAGCCATAGGATGGCAGAAGTTTACATAAACTTTCAGGAGGAGACCAGCAACAAAGATATGTATGCACTTCCCAAAGCCTGTACACAGCAGGAAAGGCATTATACCAAACTTTGTTACACACTTACTATGAAAGAACTCCATGATATAATTAGCACTTTTTTGCTCAGGAATCTCAAAGACACTACAGGTCAGAGCTGCAGGGGATCCCACAGAACTGTGCGGGATTACCCGCATGCATACATTATCTGGTGGGTGCTGTCAGTCTCTCACTTTCCTGTGCAATAAACAATGGGGGGCGGGGAGAAATCACCATTTCTCTCTTCTCCTTTACCTCTGCTGCACAAGAACAAAAAGAAAAAAAATTTGAGAACAGTGTTGCAGAGATCAAAAGCCTTCTTCTACTGGCTCTGACCTAGTTCTTTCATTCTTACTAGAGGGAAAAAAAAACACTTAAAGGAACATTGTCAAAACTGTTAGGTCTAAAAATAGATTTACCTTGGCAGTGCTCCCATCTAGATGGGCTCATATTAAGGAGTGAGAACTCACTTTCCCCATACACACACCAATCCCTTCATCAATCAGGAAGCACTGGTACTATGCAGCCCAAAGGACTTCCCAGTCCACATAATCTCTTTTGGGACACTGAGGTATGTATTACATGTAACTGGCAAGGAACTGTAGTATCCTCCAAAATCCTATTTCATATTTGCAAATCTATGGCTGTCAGCTATGCCAGTAAAGAATTTGGGATATTTTCCTTAGGTAAACCGCTGGACATTTGTTGCCATAACTAAACTCCAGCATTCCATGCTAAGACAGCATTAAAATAATCAAATTTGAGGAAGATTTCAACAGTTTGTTAGATAAAATGAAATCAGAATCTTTCTAAGATTCTCCACAAACTAGAAGTTACAAAGTATTTTCACTTTAGCCACACAGAGCATTTCTGAAAGGAGAAACAAAAAGTCTCTGGGTTCGTGGCTGCGGCTGACAAACAGGCAGTTTCCACAGAACAATAGCCGCGGCGGAGCTGGTGGGGCAGCGGATGTTGGCTCTGGCCAGAAACTCCCATGCCCCAGGATCTATGGTCTCTTGTGCCCCAGGGACCTCTCCACTCCCTGCCAGTTGCATCCCAGAGCCAGCCACTTGTGAGTTCACACAAGCAGCTAGTTGGCCCAGCCGTCCAAAAGCCTTGCTACACTCTATAAAAAGGTCTGAAGACCCAGGAAGCCCATCCTAGCCAAGCTCCCAGCTGACCACCACAGAGACTGGAAGGCCAGATAACCTCAGCTTAAACCAGGTTTTCAGGTCTTTCCTTATTTCCAAGCTTCCAGAGCTGATGTATAGCAGGTTATGCTCTCGAGATCCCAAGCAGCAAACTAGAAAATGTTTTTCCAATGAAAACAAACAAATCAAACAACTAGGGAAAAAAAAAATAAAAGCAGCCTATGTTTCCTGAGTCCGAGACATCTTGAGTTCAGCAAACTGGCATTTTTCTACAAAACTATCAATTTAGAAGATGCGACAGCAACTTTACTTTTGACTGGAGTAGGATCCACATACTGTGATAATCAGAGCCATGAGGGACAAGTAACCTCTCAGCTACAGAAGCTGTAATGCCACATGTTACCTGCCAGAAGACACAGTTCATGAAAAGAACATGGCTCGCACCCAGGGCTCCAATACTGCAGAAGACGCATTAAGATAAAAGCATGCTTTTAAGCACAGTCACACAGAGAAAGATAGTTCCAACAGAAAATGATGGACCAGAAAAGGCCTTAAATGTGCATGCACTTCACAAAGTAGTCACAGCCGCACAGCTACTTGTGCTGAAGAAGTAGTCATCTTGCTGTGCTAGTGTGAGGGTAACAGAATTATGCAAAGGCAAGAAAGGCAAGAAAGTTGAGGGAGAAAAACTCAAAATGGGAGGAAAGCAGAGCATACAGACAAGAAAACCTGTTCTGAGAGACCATAGCAGGGATGCATCCTGGGGGAAGGGACTGGAAAGGAGTTAAAGAAAAAAAATCCCATCTCAGTAGAAGGGAAAGGCACTGACTGCTTCCCAAAGCTTTAGCAGAGCTTTCCTTCATTAATATTTACAAAGCTTTTAGAGATTCTCAGATGGAAGGCACTGCAGATATGACAGGAATTATTACAGACCTGAAAAGATCTAGCAAACAGACTGAGAAGAACTTCAAGTGAATAAAGGCGAATGACATTAGAGAGCACACTGAAATAGGGGTTGCTGCTGGCATATGAACCATCTGGTGCATGGCAGTCCATTTCATTTACTTCCTTACCCACTACCAGGCACGCATGCCCAGCTCATGCTGCTAAGTTCTTGCCACCGAAGAAGCAATGCTTTTATTCAGAACCACTACCTTCCTTCTTGTATCATTACAGACTTCAAAATTGCCCTTCGGTAAAGCAGCCTGTGCATAACAAATCTGTTTGACTCATGGAGAGGTTTACAGCTTAGGATGGACAACTCTGGATGTACACAGATACCTTTCGAGATGCAGTGGTTTTGTTTACCTTTATTTGAGTTTGCCTAGGAAGCTGGTTTTCAGGGATGTTAAGCTGCCCAGTGCCTTAAGTAAGCCCCAGTTTTTGCTGGACCACCATTTACACTGCTTACTTGGGTACTCAGCAAAAGACAGCTTCAGCATGATTTTCAGCAATAAAGCAAAGGGGTATTGATGGAGCTGTTGATCTCAGCATATCTGAGAAACAAAGCTCAAGGTGGTCTCAAGAGGAGCACCCCAAAAAAAATCAACATACCCCAAATTAAGCATAGGAGAAGGGTCAAACGGCTGGTTTTCACACTATGGACTTCTGAACCTTTCCCAAGGGCACAAAAGAAAGCAAGATGGGACATAAACCCCAGGATTCACAATGGCTCACTCTAAAGCACTAGAAAACCAAGTGAATGCTGGAAGCGGTCAGAAGGAAAGAGGATTTACCTTTTCCCATACACCTAGTCACATCTCTCCTCCAGCTTCCCAAAAGCCCGACAGAAAGGCAACACGCAGCCAACATCAGACTGCCGCAGGAGCCTAGCATCTATTGGAAGTCCTCAGCAAAGCGTCCACCTTTCCAGCTCTGGCCAGGCACCACCTCAGTTACTGGGAATTCCCCAGCAAACCCGGCACCTCGCAGCTCCCGGCTGCCCAGGAGCCCATCACCTCGGCCCTTGGGCTTCTGCATCTCCTGTGGGGGGGAAAGGAGGGGCCGAGCGCACCGCGGTGCCAACAGCTCGGCGCCCACGCGGGAGGACGGCCGGGGGCTGCTTGAGCTTCGTGGGCATCAGGGCCTCGGGGCACCTTGGGGATTTGGGCGGCACCGAGGGACGGC